>NC_138780.1:136140860-136263360 GCF_965119305.1 Pelophylax lessonae
GCCATACCCATATGGAAGAAAAGGTAGTATTTGCAATATATTTCTAAAAACATTCTTTGGAAACACATAAAATATTGTCAAAATTGTGACATTTCCTTGATATGTGTGAAATGCTAATAATCTTTCTTTGAAATATGTTTTACATCTATTTTTTTTCTATCTGACGACCAATTCCCCAATGTAATATTTTGTGGGTTTTTTCAGAGAATGTGGAGGTTCTATATAAACACTGTAGATTTGACTGCTATGATTTCGGAGTTAGCAGGAAAGGTGTATGGAATGTGATGGTGTTTACTAAAGGATCCCTTGTTGGAAGTGTGCATGTTTTTCCAATTCCGCCGGTTTTTGCCATTTTCTATGGGCGAGACAGCGGATTTGCAAGCGGTATTCAAAAAAAAATTGACCCAAAATCGCGCTGGCGAAATTTTTTGAGCCAATTTGACGTTGCGCATGCGCACATTCGCGAGTTCGCAGCTCGCGGCTGGAGGAGCTGTTTAACCTTTCCACACTTTCGCAGATATCTCTCTTTCTAAGTCAGTTTTTGAGATTTTTTAAACGCAAGTCATCTCCAAATTGACTTCCACACCTTCCACAGTGATTTGGGATTTTTGGGGGTACAGGGGAAAATTTGGCTAAACTTTAGTCGAGCTTTTAGCTGGCGTGGTTTTAAGTCGCGCTCTGACCATATTGCATCTTAATGAATCTCACACTAGGCGCTATTTTCCGCCCGCCGTTCTTTGAATGCCAATTTCAGACTTAAATAATCGCCGCTTCGCAAAATCACGCCGAAACGCCAATTCGCCGTACTATGAATCAGGCCCAAAGTGTCAAAAAAAAACAATGTTGTAACTCAAAGTGGTGGGGTCCAAAATCAATAAGTAGTAGTAAATGAACTAAGTGCACAAATTAATATGATCCCACTTGGAAAAAACCTGAATCCAACTGTGCGCAGTGACCATGTGCAAAGTGCTTATGTGAAAATAAATAAACAAGAGTTGGAAAAAGGGTGATAATTTATTCCAAATTTATATACAGTGCAAATCTAGTAAAACATCAGTGTTTACTGGAAATAAAAATTATATAAGGTAGTGTTAAGAATAGGTAAAAAATGGGAATTCTTATAGGGTGCAAATAAATAGAAAGTGATAAGAATTTCCCAATACGTGAAAAAGAAGGTTGCATCCACCTGTGTGGTCACTAGGTGTTGCAACTTACATACAACCTGTTTGTAGTAGTTGTAATGGAACTGATCACATAAGGTTCCAGGGGTTCCTCCAATCAAGGGAGCAGGCACAAGCTGGCTAATTTCATAAAGAAAAGAGAGGGGACTCCATGATGCCGTATACAAATGTAGCGAGTAAAGGCAAGCGTAAAGACTCACGGCGTAGGCTGTTCGCGATCAGCAAGGTCACGCCGGGAAGCTTCCGCGTTCCACGGCCCAATGTCCAAAAGCCGGAAGTGACGTATGACGCAATAGACTCCGCCCTACGCGTTTCATCAGAGGACGTCTGCCGGAGCGGCCAGAAACACGTCCCTTCATGGCATCAACAAACAGGCGTTACAGCATCACAGTGGGTGTGGCTCCTTCTGATAGTGGTTGGCGTTTTTATCCATGAGGCATCCCAGCCTTTCTCTGTTACAGAGAACTACTCTGCTTCCCTTGGCCAGGGCTGCTTGGGACTATGAGGACTTACTCCACAGCTTGATCCCACTGAACTGTTTCATGCAACAGTAGATGACCACATTTGTGTGTGCACTAACTTTGAGTGTTTTTATTGAATAAATACTGTTTTAATACCACATTTCAAGTGCTTCCCTGCACTGTTTTTTCTGTTTATCTTTACCTCTACCTGGAGTTCCCTGCTCTGCCATTCATGCTGCATAGGAGTGCTTCTCAGGTATAGTAGCCAGTGTCTAGTGTCTGTTTCGGCTTCCTGTGTCATTAATTTCCATTGATTTATTAATATTAATTGTCTTGATCATTCTCTGTTTAATAGCTGATATTTATTCACTGCTGAGTGGTCACATACACTGACAGTTGCTATTTCCAGGGCCAGCCCTACCATGGGTCCCGCTGGGTCCATTGAACCCAGCAGGAATTTTGAGAGGGGCAGCAGAGTGCCTAACACACTTCCCCATGAGCCACTTGTTTTCATGTAGAGTTCAGTGGCAGTGGGAGCATGGCTGCAAACAGCGGCTAGGCCACTGGGATTCAGGGAAGGTAGCCAGTGAGGAAGGCAGTTAGACCTGTGGGAGCCCGGGAGGGAGAAAAGCTCCACCCCCTCTCTGACCACCGAAGAGGCATGCAGGAGCAAGCGCAGCCTCCCCAGCGCTCCCAGAATCTGGATTCCTCCAGCCTCCTTTCTGCTCCAAGATCAACCGTGAGGCCCAGAGGACGAGGACGGGCGGAAGGCGGAGGCTACCAAGGAGCCACTGGAAGGAGCAGTGAGAGCACCTCTAGATCAAGAAGGAGACTGGGTGCTGTCAGCTGCTGGCCATCAGGTACTGGGCATCCTACACATACTGTACCTACCCGCACACAGAGCCTGCATGGGGGGGGGGGGAGAAGGAACTGCAGCTAGAGACAGGGCTATGTGGTCTCTCTCAGCCCTCCCCTCTCTCTTTCACCCCCTCTCTCTTACAATCTACCCCTCTCTCTCTCCCTCCCCCGTCTTTCAGCCCCCCTCTGTCTCTCAGCCCCCCTCTGTCTCTCAGCCCCTCTCCGCCTCTCAGGCCCCCGTTGTCTCTTAGACCCCCTCTCATATTCACTCCCTCTCTCTTACCCTCCCCCCTCTCTCTCACCCACCCCCCCTCAGCCCACCATCTCTCAGCCCCCGTCTCTCACCCCATCTCTCTCTCATCCACAACCTTCCTCAGCCCCCCTGTCTCTCTCACACCCCAGCCCTCTTTCTAAAACCCCCCCTCTTACACTTCACCCCCTCTCTCTCTCACTCCCCCATCTCTCAGCCCCCCTCACCCCCCTCTCTATCACTCACTCCCTCTTTCTTACACTCACCCCCTCTCTCTCTCTCACCCACCCACTTTCCCTCTCTCTCTCACCCCCTCTCTCTTAACCCCCCTCTCACTCCCCTTCTCTCTCTCTCTCCCCCCCCCCCTCTCTCACTCCTCCTCTCTCTCTCTCTCTCTCTCTCTCTCTCACCCTCCTCTATTTTAGCTCCTCCTCTCAGCCTCCCCTCCTCTCTGCCCCCCCCTCTTTCACTCCCCCCCCTCTCTCTCTCTCTCTCTCTCTCTCTCTCCCCCTGATGTTCATTTTATATGATCATTTTAAATTCTATTTCGCACAATTTTATCAGCGCAGTACTAATACATATATATATTTGTATTTTATTTGGTTGCTTTGAATGCTGCAGCTATTCTTTATTTTTATACATATATATTTTCATATACTTTTCACATTGCTAACTTACAAGTGAGCTTAAAAATATTTTGGTTCTAATGTTGTATACATGGTATTCATTTAATCATGATTACCATGTTTTTTTTTATTAATTTAGACTGGGGCATGTGTTTTAAAGTATTTTTATTGTCTTGTAGCATGAGGCAGGCAGGCACACAGCAATGGTCTGTGCACTCTGGCTCAGAAATCAGTCTAAAGGATGTAATTTTGTAATTTATTGCTGAATAAAACTTGAAAAAGGAAAGGGTAGCAGGATGTGGGATACTCCAAAATGCTTAACACAGCTTGAGGAGGACACATCTCGGTCAGTAGCAGTAGTACATGACAAAATGACTAGTACAGTCTGTAGACCATGAAGAAGCATGTAGCATGAGTAGTTAAAGACTTGGACAGTCTATGGGTGCACAGCTGAAGACAATGCAGGAGTATGTAGCATAGCGGCTCTACTAAGGAAGTTCTGGCTCATAGTGAGTCCTTAGGTACAGCCCCAGAAGAGATTCAGCATCCAAGGGGCAAGCAGCCCCCTGAAGCTCACAGATCCATTCCCACATTTGGAAGAGAGCCCTCTGTTCAGTGCTCCAGTCTAGTTAACAAAAATCCAACCACCATCTGGGCACCTTCCCCAGCGATTGGCAAGGCTTTCTAAATTTTCAGACTGGATACTTAAATTATCCCACCCCAAGCTCTAGAAGCTTCTATTAAAGGCAGGTGGAATCAATCAAGCTCCCAGCCTGTGAAGTCCTGAAAAGACCACTGACTGCTCCTTTGCTTACAGCAGAAGCAAAAAAAAAAAGCTAAATTTACCTAGCAGCCTAACTAGGAGGGTGCTACATTATCACCCTAGACTAGTACATACTTTCTCCATCAAGGACCATGTCTATATATTTAAATTGTTCAACAAAAATAAAGTAATGTACAAATGTGTGTGGGCGTTGTTTGCTAAATGACTTAATGCTGATCACTCATATCATATTTGTTTGTTAGGTAAGGGGTAGAGAAATAATTGAGCTGGGGAAGCCTGTCCTACAGAATTACACATTTTTTTTTGGAATGAAAACTTCCGTTGGGATATTATTGCTTTCTGTGACACCCAAATTTACCCTCCCTTATTTTCCATGTGACCAATTTTACAGAGATAGTAAGTGACGGTAAATCCAAACTTTTACGGGTGTCAATGGAACAGGAAGGGGAACATTTCCAATAGGGACCCTGTTCTTGTGACAACTAAGACAGGATTACCTCTCACTTTGGAGAGATTTCTTCCCAATTCCTATTGTCTCCTCAGGTGATATGGAATGTAACCATTTTTTTACTGTCCAAAATAATAAAAACATGTTTTGCCCCTAGACTGACAGCTGACTGATATCCATTAGAATTTTCAGAACAGGGTGGCCATGTGTACTTGAGGATAAAACTTATGCCGTGGGCAGAAAGACAAATTTTTTGTATGTGTACTGTATATTTAAAGTGGTTGTAAACCCTTACATATACCCAGTGAACTGACTGGCCTCAGGTGATACACAGAGATGAAACAAATCCTCTTACATATGTTGTACCTGTTTATCTGCAGTATTCTCTTCTCTTCACACGTTCTAAGTCCAGAATTTATAAAGCTTGTCTGAGCTTCCAGAAAAAGGGGGCAGAGAGTTATACTCTGCAGGGCTCAGTGAGAAGAGCTACGAGAGTTGATAGGAGGGAAGGGACACACCCCCCTTACACACAGCACACAGGAACAGAGCTGAGGCTGTCAATCAGCTGAAGGGCCCTCCCCTATCACCATTTTTCTCTTGGTGTCAGAAAAACCTGTCAGAAGTGATTTATGTTGATAGCAGAGGAATGAAGAAATACAGAAATGAATACAGAAATGACACTTAGTGCTCTTAATTGAGACAAGAACATACTATAGAGCAGGGTTTCCCAATTATTTTTTCACTTGGAACCCTTTGACATGGTACATGGTATAGCAAAACTTTGGAACCCCAACAAAAAAACGTGTGCCATTGAGTAGCATGGCGCGGCATAGCGCAGCGCAAACCTTTCAATAAGCAGAGTGTAATGTTCTCTTTTGCTGGCAAATTCTTTTTATATCTGGTCTAATTGTTGACAATTGCATTCGCATGTCTGCAGTTGCGCCAAGTCGATTTCGATACTTTGTTTTTGTTGCAGAGTAAAGTGAGAATCCAGCTTCACATAAGTATGTGCTGGTGAATGGCAACAGAACTTTGATTGCCTGCTTGGACAATTCTGGGTATTCTTTGCATAAGTCACCCCAAAAAGCAATAAGAGAAATTTCTTTAAATGTGTGGCTTAGTTGACTGTCAGAAATTATGTCGATCAGATTCTCAAAATCGACATCAGAAAATGGGCTGGCTTGTCTTTTATGAATGGATTTTGAACCCAGTCATTATTCAAGAATGAAAAATACTGATTAATAGATGTGATTAAATAGCGAAGATGATCTACAATTTCATTGCAAATTTCATCTTCAAGTTCAATTTCTGATTCTTCAAGACAATCCTTCAGTGTTGGCAAAGAGTTCAAATTGTTTTGCTCAACAGATGAGATCCAAAACTGCAGCCTACAAGACAGTGAAAATATTTTATCTCTCATACGTCATTTAATTTTGTGAATATGTCTGCAAGATATGCTACTTTGGATAACCACAGAGTGTGTGTTATGCGATCAGTTAATCCAAATTTATAATCCTGGAAATATGCAAACAACTTGACGCAATTCAAACATTCTAACAAGGACTTTACCTCGTGATAGCCGGACTTCTGAATGCAAAATTAGAGCAGAGCAGAGTGGTGACTACCCATATCTTCACTTATAATTTTATTATGTAATGGTCGACTTTTTATAAAAATAATATTCTGGACCGATTTGTCTAGCACAGTTTTAAGTGAGATTGAAATATTTTTTAGCTACCAGTGCATGTCTATGAAGAACACAATGAGAACTGGTACTGTTTTTTTGCTACATTTCTTATTCATGTCACAGCACCTGCCACTTTCCCAACCATTTCTTTGGCACCAAACTGCACACATCTACACATTTGTCCCAATTTATACTGTGTGTGTCCATGAACTTCTGGATACAGTTAAATATGTTCTCACCAGTGGTATGAGTTTTCAAAGTTTCACACAGAAGCAAATCTTCTTCAATCTGTTTGTCAAAATTATATCTAACAAAAACCAACAAAATTGAAAGTCCTGCAAAATCTGTGGACTCGTCTAATTGCAGTGAGTACCCATCACATTGATGCAGTCAAGAATTCGTTCAGTATGGATGTCATCAGCAAGATCATGAATATGGTGCAAAATTGTGTTGTTGGAAAGTGGCACAGCTTCAATTTTTTTACTAAATTTCCAACTTAAAATACAAGACACTATTTCTTTTGCACATAGTTTTATTAGTGATTCCCCAGTTGTGTGTGCTTCTCCTTCAAATGATATGTGGTAACTCACACTGTAAGAAGCCTCTGTGGCTTTTTCTTTCGCATTTTGACATTTTTTGCTCATAAATTGTTTACTCTTCTGATACTCCTTTAGTTTTCGCTTAAAAAAGTCAATGTCTTTATCTGCGTGGTTTTGCTCAAAATGATGACGTAATTTAGCAGGTGCTAATGAACTGTTTGGCAATATTTTATTGCAAAGTACGCATTGTGCTTCAAGACAATCTTCATTGCTGGCAATTCTGAATCCAAATGACAAGTAGCTATCATCATATTTTCTTTTCTTTCTTTGAGAAGAAGATTGGCTAGCATTGTATGCTTTTGTCTTCTTTTATTGACTTGTCACTTGTCTCTGCTATTTGAGGAACAGTGGATACAACTATTTCAGGCATGTTTTCTGGATTTTTAGTTGTATCTCCTTTCTTAGTTTCTATAAGTGCCGAACAGGTAGAAGTAGTAATAATTTTTCTATGAAGAGTTCCCTGCTTTAACCAGCTTTCCGAATTCATGGTTGTTTATTGGTTAAAAAAAAAAAACTTTGAAAAATACAGATCTTACAACCTGACTGAAAAGGATGCTGATTTTGATAACACTCTTAGAAAGAACTGAACTTAAGCAGGATTATTGAGTTAGACATGAAGCAAAACGATTTGAACATTTTAAAAAATACAGTTAACTGTTTTTTGCCCCTCACTGAGTCATTCAATGCCCCAGACAGAGTCTTTCCTTTCAATGGCCTTGACAGAGCCTTTTAAAGTCCCTTATAGAGCCTTTTAATGACCCTAGCAGAGAATTTCAATGCCCCTGACAGAGTCTTTTAATGCCCATGACAGAGACTTTAAATGCCCCTCAAAGAGTCTTTTAGTGCCCCTGACATAATCTTTCAATGCCCCTAACAGAGTCTTTTAATGCCCCTAATAGAGTCTTTCATTGCTCCTGACAGAGCCTGTCAATGTCCCTAAAAGAGAATTTCAATGTCTCTGACAGAGAATTTTAACGTCCCTAACAGAGAATTTCAATGTCCCTGAAAGAGCCTTTCAATGTCCCTAACAGAGAACTTCAATGTCCCTGACAGAGCCTTTCAATGTCCTTAACAGAGAATTTCAAGGTCCCTGACAGAGCCTTTCAATATCCCTAACAGAGAATTTCGATGTCCCTGACAGAGCCTTTCAATGTCCCTAACAGAGCCTTTCAATGCCCCTATCAGAGAATTTCAATGTCCCTGACAGAGCCTTTTAATGTCCCTAACAGAGAATTTCACTGTCCCTGACAGAGAATTTTAATGTCCCTGACAGAGAATTTTAACGTCCCTAACAGAGAATTTCAATGTCCCCGAGGGAGCCTTTCAATGTCCCTAACAGAGAATTTCAATGTCCCTGACAGAGAATTTTAATGTCCCTAAAAGAGCCTTGCAGCGTCCCTAACAGAGAATATCAATGTTCCTAACAGAGAATATCAATGTTCCTACCTAACATAGCTTTCTATTTCCCTACCTAACAGAGATTTATATCTGACAATAACAGAGCTTTAACAATGAACTCCACTCTCTATCACTCCTCTACCATGAGTGATAGAAAATGGCTGACAGCAGGGCTGGCTGGCTGACTGCTAGGTGGGCTGGCTGATGGCTGGGAGGGCTCCCTCACGGACGAGTTTTGTAAGTGGCTGGCTGATGGTAGGGCTGGCGGCAGGGCGGGATTAAAATCACGCTCCTGCAATCTCTTATAAGATCGCGGTTTACCGATCTCTGCTATTCCCGACCTTCCGGGAACAGCAGGCAGTAGCGATCTTGGATGTGGCAAAATGCCACGGAACCCCAATTTTGTACTCGGGGAACCCTACGGTTCCACAGAACACCAATTGGGAAACACTGCTATAGAGGAATATGCTTTGGATATATTTTATGTCTGAGGTTTACAACCACTTTAAGCTAGTTTTACAAATTCTGAAACTTTAAAATTGTATACCCAAACTTTAAAACTGTTTGCAGTTCATTTAGGTGCAATCTATCAATGTTAACAAATGCCTTCTGGTTTGTGGTAGACGTAGGTGGGAGCAGTTTTATTGTGTTTGCTTTGAAAGCCTTAGAAGTGTCTCCCACTGCTTCCTAATTAGGAGGTGAACTTGTCAACTGAAGCCTAATAGCGAAATTGGAGACAATTTAAGAGAAAAAAAACGGAGGTGCTCAACTAACTATAGTGTAACCTTTGTACATGAGCCTCAGCATAAAATACCCATTTACGGATGGGAATATGGTGAGACTTCTTAGGCATCTGTAAAATGAAATCGAATCATCTCATTACTTCCAGGAAGGAAGGCTGCTTGCTGTCCTCTAATTAAATGTTGCCCGAGCTGCAGTGAGTTAATATGATAATAGAAAAGTTGAGGACAAGAAAATCTGCCTCAGTCACATAAAGGTTGTCGACCTGTGCTTAATTTATTAGATGTTTCTGCAGCCTCCAGGCAACATGTTTTATTCTAGTTAAAAAAAAAAAAAAAAAAAAAAACTTTCAGCAAAAGACTAGCTTGTCCAAAGCAAAAATGAAAAACAAGAAAAACCTTTGAAAGTTAAAAAATAAACACTTCAACTTTCTTTTATTACTGAGAAAATAATTGGTTTTCAATTGTCTTGTTACAGGGGGTCTGACATGTGGTCCCTGACATCACCAAAAGGCTGCATGCAATATTCAGTAAATGTATCTTACAGCTGTCAGAGACTTCAGAGATGCAAAAGGGGATGGTCAAACATTATAGCTGGCCGTACACAGTTCAAAATCTGGCCAATCCCTGCTAGATCAGCCTAAATTTTTAGCCATAGACCTGTTCACCCAGCTCAAAAACATGTGATTGAGATGTAGCACAATCCTAGATAGGTGCTAGGTTTAGATAGATAGAATTAGGTTTGTGTTTTAATAAGTAAATTTAGGTGCAACACTTTAGTCTGTAGACATGTGCAGAACGGAAAAATTAGTTTTGTTTAGTTTAAGATAGATTCGTAATGTTACTAATTTAGTTTTGTTTCGGAATTTATTTTATTACTTCCTTAACAACAGATGACTCATCAGCTGTCAGCGGGCTTTCCCACTGACAGCTGAAATGTAAACAACTAATGAATGCAATAGAAAATTCTGAAAAAAAAAAAAACAGTGTGCCCCCCCCCCCCCAATCTTTACCAGGCCCTTTGGGTCTAGTATGGATTCTAAGGTGAACCTCACGCCAAAATATTTTTAAAAAATGGTGTTGGGTCCCCCCTAAAATCTATACCAGACCCTTATCCCAGCATGCAGCAGGCCTTTGGGACAAGGCGATGTCTCCGCCCCATAGCTATTTAGGAAATGTCAGGTGGTGGAGCAGGCATTTGGCGGGGAACGTTTGACAAGGCCGGAGATTTTTGCTTTTTTCAGGTCCAGCGGTGGCGGCAGGCGGCGTGATTGATGATGGATCTACATGGGGGGACGTTGTTTTTTATTTTTTAATAGAGGAATTGTAAAAAAACTTGTGTACTGTCTTTATTCACTATTTACACTTTTTTGGGGATACTGATTCACATGGGGGGGGGGGGGGTCAGATCCCCGAGGGACTGTCCCTGATTTGGAACAAAGCCCTTCAACCTTCTTTCCTCCTCATTTGTCCCTCATTTTTTCCTGAGCTATATAGTTGTATATAAAATGCGCTTTTTTATTTTTCAAAAAGTGTTTTCCAGTGCTAAACCTTTTATCCAATTTCTAAATTGCTGCTCTGGTAAATTTCAAAAGCCAGTATAAAGGAATAGTAGTGGTAAAAAAACACTTGTGGCTTTAACTAGGCATTTTTTGTATATTTCCCGCTTTAAGGGGACATGGAAGGGGGTGTGTCCTATGCCTACGTACTTTTGCTAATAGGTGTCCCTCAATCCCATCTCAAAAAGTTGGGAGGTATGATGGTTTGCTTACTGTATTTAGTGAAGCTGCATGGTGCTAGTAAGAGCTTCCCAGTGTGCTTAGCTGCTGCCAGTCTGCCTATAGCTTCCTCTGTATCCAGGGAACTTTAGAGGTTTCTGTATAATAGGTGTGGAGCTATGCAAATTGCAGCATAAATATTGATTCAGCCCTGGCTTATCCCACGGAGGCAAGCTCTGAAGGAATGCTGGGAGACTGTATATATTCTGTGAGCACACTGAGTTCACTTTGCTTTTCCTGGAGAGGATTAGTCCAGCCTGGAGGGTACGCTGCCCTCTCAGGCATTACTGCTATGTCTACAGTCCTGAAGCCTCAGGTGGGCAACCTGAGGACCTGGATGCTGAGACCCTGGAGCTAAAGAAAGCTGACTGAGGGGGGCTGTCTGCAGAAGATCTAGTCTGGTATCACCGGAGTAAGGTGTCCCTTGGCAGTTAAAAAGGAGGCATTCAGCTGTTCTTTGGGCCTTGGGTAAGTACAGTTGCTTTGAGGGACCTTTGTGCTTTTGCTACCTCTCTGTTGCTAGCGAAAGTCAGCTGTGGGTCTAGTTAATGGGACACTGGCTGGTGTTCAGAACAGCTTTTTCCAGCTAATCCTTACTTAGGGGACTCTGCTCTTGTTGCTTTAAGAAAGAGAGTTACAGTAACTACTGCGTCTACTACCACTACCACTACCTTAAAGCTAAAATCTACTGTTTGCTACAAGCACAAACTTTAATGTTGCTTGTCCTGAAGAACACCTAAGTCCTCGATTGTATATAGTTCTTGTTTTTGGAGTATCCCATCTCCTTCCCTCAACCCCATCCAAGTTCTTCAAAAATAAAAACAACAACAAAAAAACAACACTCCTAGACTGGTCTTTGAAGAATAATGTGAATGAGCCTGTGTTCCTAGCTGCTGGGCAAAGATTGAGGGAAAATTAACTTCAGCTTGTTCAATTGAGCTTTGACAAAAAAAATAAAACTGAAAGCTGATTAGTTTCTATTTAGAGCTGCACCAGATTTTGCACACTCCAGTTTAAGTAAATCAACCCCACTGTGTAGCCTGGCCAGTGGCCCTTTAAGGGTCAGCAGCTACAGGGCCTGTGCAGTCAGGATGCCACTCACTGCATATGCAGGTGGGAGCAGAGAGAGAGGAGGATTATTATTGGCTCCATCAACGGCCTGGCTGATAACCGCTTTGATCATAAAACATATGAGAATAATGATTATAAAAAATATTTTTTATTAATACATCATGGAATAAAAAACTTTTTTCATAATCATTATTCTCATACGTTGTATGATCAAAGTGTCTTAAAAGTCCCAACACCAGGGTAATTGTTGCTTTTTTGATATTTCTTTCAACAAGATCCATAATAAAAGACCAGAGAAAAATAACCAAGAAAGGTATGGACATCACAATAAGCACCTACAGTAAGTATGGGAAACACGGATTACTGTTTGCAGGGGCCCGAAGGCCAGAAAGTGCCATAGGATTTCCAGTTGGGTACCAGGGGTAAAGAATTATAGGTTCAGGTATGGATAGGGGTATCCATATCTGTAAAGGATATTGGAACACAATAATGGGGGTCTGGGACAAAAAAACTGAATAATTTAAAAGATGTTGTTAGATAAGCATCTAATATTCTCTGCTTTTGAATGAAATCAAAGTGGAAAATTGACTTAGTGTGTCAGATGACATGAGAGTAAATTGTACATAACTGTACCTTGAGTTCCTATTTTGATTGCACAATATCAACAGCAAAAATCTCACTAGTTGTAGTTAACTTGTGTATTTGTGATTGGCTGATGAGGGCTGTCTTTCCATGACAAGAACCAGGTCCAGGATAGTTAAAAGGAGCTTCAGTAATTCTAAGAAGCAATTTAAAGCCCATTGTAGTCTTAAATTATATGCAAACCATTACAATGAACTGCTCTTATTTGCTCCCTTTTTGTTTGATTAAATATACATTTGAAAGTGCTTTATTATATCACTTTGGTAAATGCAAGAAAGTACTTGTTGGCCACCTGATAATGTTCGAGTGACAAAACACATTGGGCTGAGTCTACCTATGATGACATCCTTACTTGCAGAGGGGGTGGAGGTGACAGGAGGAAGCTCCAGAGCAGTCAGTGAGCTCTAATTAGTTTGGGAGATCTAGCCCTTAGTGCTGGGAAATCAATTCTCTTTTGTAAGCCTTTACCTTTTTTTAATAGTTTTAAATAATAAAGAATACTGCAGTATGATTTTCCCTTTCTTTGCCTCAATTGTTCCCTGAGGGTTTATGTTACATAGTTACATAGTTAGTGAGGTTGAAAAAGGACATCAGTCCATCCAGTTCAACCTATGATGTGTGTAAGAAATCTGGAGTGAAGGAAAATCTCCCCCAATGTTATGGAGAAGGGAGGAGGTGCTCTGTAGTCCTACAGTACAGTAAGGGAGTTTCAGGGAAATGGCTGTGGTAGAACTGGCAATACTAGAGATGGGCGCATCCTGGTCACTCCCATGCACATTGGCAGAAGAATGGCGAATCGGCGCACGCAGGTGCATGGCGGCGCATTAGCGAATGCGCGTGTGCAATGTCGCGTGCATAACGTGACAGATGTGGCCACTTGCTGGCCTGTAAAAGACTGCTGCTGATTCCTCCAAATTGCTGGATTGTCGACAGCCTTCCTGTGTTCCTGAGCCTCTGTGTATTCCTTGGATTTTCTGTTGTGACCAAGCTTGTCCCAGACCTGTCTGATCTCTTCCCCTGGTGTTGACCCCCTGGCTTGCTCTACCGTCCTTGCTCCTGTTTGATCACCCGTGTATGACCCTGGCTTGCATTAAGAACTTTGCTACTACTTACTTGCTTACCTTCCTGTGTATGACCTTGGCCAAGTTCCTGTTTCCACTACCTGCCTCTGCCTTCTGTCTGATTATCCGTATTTGACCCCCAGCCTGGCTTCTACTTCTGTTTCCTGTGTGCACTGTTTGCCAAGTACATTTGAAGTTCCCCCGAGAGACATCTGCCTTGCTGTGTATCCTGTCACCTCCACCATTCACCAGGTGATCACAGGCCCAGCTCCTCAGTACCCTTTTGGCAAACTGTGCTTCTTTGGGCGCTACACCTCCTGTACCACCTTCAGGGGTGTTCTGCACTTAGCTGCAACGAGCGCCCTCTCAGCACCTTGGCCTTGGATCAGGTACGTGACAGGGAGTGTTGTCACCCTAGGTCAAAATGTATTTTACTGGTGGGGGGATCAGGTGAAATTAAGAAAAAAAAGCCTTAAAAGAAAACAAATGCAACCACCACATCTGAGGAATGGTAAGCAGCAAAATATTGTATTTTTTGTTCTTGGGTTTGGTTACATCTTAAAAGCCACAAAAAGAAATTTAATTTCACGTTCATTATTGACTGATGAAGTGTATTAACTTTTGCTGAAATTTTGGAGAAAAAAAAAACGCCCATATTTATCTTAAAACACCAAAGGGACACATGCTGTTCCTGTATCCACAATGGTGCTGTAGTGGTAGGAAGGATGCCACCCCAAACAGTATTCTTTCAAGGTATACCTTCATGGTGTATATTAAAAATTAAAAAAAACATAGCCCACTTTTTGAGGGCTATTGTCTCTTATTTATGTCATGATCTTATATATGTCGTTTTTATCCTTGAAAAACCATCTGCAACACTGATAGTGAAGCAAGAATGCTTCATACCTTGGCAATTTCTGCTTCGCTTTATGGCAGTTTCTGCACATTTATGAAATACCCACTGCTGACTTCCCTTGTGTGAAATTTCACCCTTTATACATCTCTGCATGTCACAGTATGCTGCCTAAATTTGACATTTGACTGCCTTATTACATTTTAATATTTTTATGTAACTATTGTTTGAAAGTTTATATTATAAAAACAGTATATATATCTTTATACCCACTCACTAAAATCTGATGTTAATTTTAAATTGGCAATGTCATTTTCAATATTTTTAGATTTGCAGATCCAGAGAAAATAATTCCTGGAGATTCTTCTGCCATTCTATGTTCAGGATTGCTCTGTTGTTGGGTGACAATTAGTGTTGAGCGAACACGGACTGTATTATTCGTGTTCGTACCGAATAATTGGATTTTTTTTACCCGAACACGGACACGGACACTTTACTGTATGTTCGGGTAAAAATCCGTGTTCGGTCGTTTTATTTCCGGGTTTTGCATGCTTTGGCGCTCTTTTCATGGCGGGCTTTCAACAGCCAATCAACAATCGTTTAACTGGTGTGCCTTAAGCCATCCCAGCCATGCCTGCAAATGTCTTAGTAGCTGTGATTGGCCGTCTGAAGCATGTGACCAAGTCTTTATAAGTTCGAGGCAGCCGCCGCAGCAGCGTCATTCTGCTGCTTAGCTAAGGGACAGAGCACACATCAATGTGCTGGCTGCTGATTAGGGAAAGATAGGCAGGAAAAAACCATTTGTGTCCGGATAGAATTGAGGGACAGGTCGGAGTGTTTAGGCAGGGCGAGTTGTAGGCATTTTAGGGATAGAGTCTGCTGAATTATAGGGTCAGTGTCTTCTACAAACTACAATCGATATTGCTGTGTGGGGGGTGGGGTGAATCTGCACTCAATCCTGATCTACGATCTCTTCTCAATCCTGTTAGGGACAGAGTCTGCTGAATTTTAGGGAAACTGTGTTCTACAAACTACAATCGATATTGCTGTGTGGTGTGGGATTGGAGATAGGCAGGTGTCAGTGATCCACATCCATTTTTCTGTGTGTGAGCTGCAGTGAACACAATCTTTTTGGGCTGCAGTGAACACAATCTTTTTGGGCTGCAGTGAACACAATCTTTTTGGGCTGCAGTGAACACAATCTTTTTGGGCTGCAGTGAACACAATCTTTTTGGGGTGCAGTGAACAAAATCTTTTTGGGGTGCAGTGAACACAATCCTTTTTGGTGTGCAGTGAACACAATCTTTGTGGGGTGCAGTGAACAAAATCCTTTGTGGGGTGCAGTGAACACAATCTTTTTGGGGTGCAGTGAACAAAATCCTTTTTGGGGTGCAGTGAACAACATCCTTTTTGGGGTGCAGTGAACACAATCTTTTTGGGGTGCAGTGAACAAAATCCTTTGTGGGGTGCAGTGAACACAATCTTTTTGGGGTGCAGTGAACACAATCTTTTTGGGGTGGAGTGAACAACATCCTTTTTGGGGTGCAGTGAACAAAATCCTTTTTGGGGTGCAGTGAACACAATCTTTTTGGGGTGCAGTGAACACAATCTTTGTGGGGTGCAGTGAACACAATCTTTTTGGGGTGCAGTGAACACAATCTTTGTGGGGTACAGTGAACAGAATCTTTGTGGGGTGCAGTGAACACAATCTTTGGGGGGTACAGTGAACACAATCTTTTTGGGGTGCAGTGAACACAATCTTTGTGGGGTGCAGTGAACACAATCTTTTTGGGGTGGAGTGAACAAAATCATTTTTGGGGTGCAGTGAACAACATCCTTTTTGGGGTGCAGTGATCAAAATCCTTTTTGGGGTGCAGTGAACACAATCTTTTTGGGGTGCAGTGAACAAAATCCTTTGTGGGGTGCAGTGAACAGAATCTTTGTGGGGTGCAGTGAACACAATCTTTGGGGGGGTACAGTGAACACAATCTTTTTGGGGTGCAGTGAACACAATCTTTGTGGGGTACAGTGAACAGAATCTTTGTGGGGTGCAGTGAACACAATCTTTGGGGGGTACAGTGAACACAATCTTTTTGGGGTGCAGTGAACACAATCTTTGGGGGGTACAGTGAACACAATCTTTTTGGGGTGCAGTGAACACAATCTTTGTGGGGTGCAGTGAACACAATCTTTGGGGGGGTACAGTGAACACAATCTTTTTGGGGTGCAGTGAACAACATCCTTTTAGGGTGCAGTGAACACAATCTTTGTGGGGTGCAGTGAACAACATCCTTTTAGGGTGCAGTGAACACAATCTTTGTGGGGTACAGTGAACAGAATCTTTGTGGGGTGCAGTGAACACAATCTTTGGGGGGTACAGTGAACACAATCTTTGTGAGGTGCAGTGAACACAATCTTTGTGGGGTGCAGTGAACACAATCATTGTGGGGTGCAGTGAACTCAATCTTTGTGGGGTACAGTGAACACAATCTCATACTTCTGAAGATTTGAGGGTGCTGCCTGTTCCATACTCCCCCTACTCCTCATCTAGCCTTTTAGGGGTACAAACAATAGTAATTGGGGCCTAGTGTGGTTGTGTACGTGTGATATACATACACTTTTTTTGGATCATATTTTCTATTCCGCTATTTAATCAAAAACCTTTGGGGATCAGTTAAATTGGGGGATAGTCTGTGTTGGTACGTGTGAGAGAGATCCACCTTTCCAAGTTGTTGGGGTTCATCTCATACTTCTGAAGGTCTGAGGGTGCTGCCTGTTCCATACTCCCCCTACTCCTAGCCTTTTAGGGGTACAAACAATAGTAATTGGGGCCTAGTGTGGTTGTGTACGTGTGATATACATACACTTTTTTTGGATCATATTTTCTATTCCGCTATTTAATCAAAAACCTTTGGGGATCAGTTAAATTGGGGGATAGTCTGTGTTGGTACGTGTGAGAGAGATCCACCTTTCCAAGTTGTTGGGGTTCATCTCATACTTCTGAAGGTTTGAGGGTGCTGCCTGTTCCATACCCCCCCTACTCCTCATCTAGCCTTTTAGGGGTACAAACAATAGTAATTGGGGCCTAGTGTGGTTGTGTACGTGTGATATACATACACTTTTTTTGGATCATATTTTCTATTCCGCTATTTAATCAAAAACCTTTGGGGATCAGTTAAATTGGGGGATAGTCTGTGTTGGTACGTGTGAGAGAGATCCACCTTTCCAAGTTGTTGGGGTTCATCTCATACTTCTGAAGGTTTGAGGGTGCTGCCTGTTCCATACTCCCCCTACTCCTCATCTAGCCTTTTAGGGGTACAAACAATAGTAATTGGGGCCCAGTGTGGTTGTGTACGTGTGATATACATACACTTTTTTTGGATCATATTTTCTATTCCGCTATTTAATCAAAAACCTTTGGGGATCAGTTAAATTGGGGGATAGTCTGTGTTGGTACGTGTGAGAGAGATCCACCTTTCCAAGTTGTTGGGGTTCATCTCATACTTCTGAAGGTTTGAGGGTGCTGCCTGTTCCATACTCCCCCTACTCCTCATCTAGCCTTTTAGGGGTACAAACAATAGTAATTGGGGCCCAGTGTGGTTGTGTACGTGTGATATACATACACTTTTTTTGGATCATATTTTCTATTCCGCTATTTAATCAAAAACCTTTGGGGATCAGTTAAATTGGGGGATAGTCTGTGTTGGTACGTGTGAGAGAGATCCACCTTTCCAAGTTGTTGGGGTTCATCTCATACTTCTGAAGGTTTGAGGGTGCTGCCTGTTCCATACCCCCCCTACTCCTCATCTAGCCTTTTAGGGGTACAAACAATAGTAATTGGGGCCTAGTGTGGTTGTGTACGTGTGATATACATACACTTTTTTTGGATCATATTTTCTATTCCGCTATTTAATCAAAAACCTTTGGGGATCAGTTAAATTGGGGGATAGTCTGTGTTGGTACGTGTGAGAGAGATCCACCTTTCCAAGTTGTTGGGGTTCATCTCATACTTCTGAAGGTTTGAGGGTGCTGCCTGTTCCATACCCCCCCTACTCCTCATCTAGCCTTTTAGGGGTACAAACAATAGTAATTGGGGCCTAGTGTGGTTGTGTACGTGTGATATACATACACTTTTTTTGGATCATATTTTCTATTCCGCTATTTAATCAAAAACCTTTGGGGATCAGTTAAATTGGGGGATAGTCTGTGTTGGTACGTGTGAGAGAGATCCACCTTTCCAAGTTTTTGGGGTTCATCTCATACTTCTGAAGATTTGAGGGTGCTGCCTGTTCCATACCCCCCCTACTCCTCATCTAGCCTTTTAGGGGTACAAACAATAGTAATTGGGGCCTAGTGTGGTTGTGTACGTGTGATATACATACACTTTTTTTGGATCATATTTTCTATTCCGCTATTTAATCAAAAACCTTTGGGGATCAGTTAAATTGGGGGATAGTCTGTGTTGGTACGTGTGAGAGAGATCCACCTTTCCAAGTTGTTGGGGTTCATCTCATACTTCTGAAGGTTTGAGGGTGCTGCCTGTTCCATACCCCCCCTACTCCTCATCTAGCCTTTTAGGGGTACAAACAATAGTAATTGGGGCCTAGTGTGGTTGTGTACGTGTGATATACATACACTTTTTTTGGATCATATTTTCTATTCCGCTATTTAATCAAAAACCTTTGGGGATCAGTTAAATTGGGGGATAGTCTGTGTTGGTACGTGTGAGAGAGATCCACCTTTCCAAGTTGTTGGGGTTCATCTCATACTTCTGAAGGTTTGAGGGTGCTGCCTGTTCCATACTCCCCCTACTCCTCATCTAGCCTTTTAGGGGTACAAACAATAGTAATTGGGGCCCAGTGTGGTTGTGTACGTGTGATATACATACACTTTTTTTGGATCATATTTTCTATTCCGCTATTTAATCAAAAACCTTTGGGGATCAGTTAAATTGGGGGATAGTCTGTGTTGGTACGTGTGAGAGAGATCCACCTTTCCAAGTTGTTGGGGTTCATCTCATACTTCTGAAGGTTTGAGGGTGCTGCCTGTTCCATACCCCCCCTACTCCTCATCTAGCCTTTTAGGGGTACAAACAATAGTAATTGGGGCCTAGTGTGGTTGTGTACGTGTGATATACATACACTTTTTTTGGATCATATTTTCTATTCCGCTATTTAATCAAAAACCTTTGGGGATCAGTTAAATTGGGGGATAGTCTGTGTTGGTACGTGTGAGAGAGATCCACCTTTCCAAGTTGTTGGGGTTCATCTCATACTTCTGAAGGTTTGAGGGTGCTGCCTGTTCCATACCCCCCCCCTACTCCTCATCTAGCCTTTTAGGGGTACAAACAATAGTAATTGGGGCCTAGTGTGGTTGTGTACGTGTGATATACATACACTTTTTTTGGATCATATTTTCTATTCCGCTATTTAATCAAAAACCTTTGGGGATCAGTTAAATTGGGGGATAGTCTGTGTTGGTACGTGTGAGAGAGATCCACCTTTCCAAGTTTTTGGGGTTCATCTCATACTTCTGAAGATTTGAGGGTGCTGCCTGTTCCATACCCCCCCTACTCCTCATCTAGCCTTTTAGGGGTACAAACAATAGTAATTGGGGCCTAGTGTGGTTGTGTACGTGTGATATACATACACTTTTTTTGGATCATATTTTCTATTCCGCTATTTAATCAAAAACCTTTGGGGATCAGTTAAATTGGGGGATAGTCTGTGTTGGTACGTGTGAGAGAGATCCACCTTTCCAAGTTTTTGGGGTTCATCTCATACTTCTGAAGATTTGAGGGTGCTGCCTGTTCCATACCCCCCCTACTCCTCATCTAGCCTTTTAGGGGTACAAACAATAGTAATTGGGGCCTAGTGTGGTTGTGTACGTGTGATATACATACACTTTTTTTGGATCATATTTTCTATTCCGCTATTTAATCAAAAACCTTTGGGGATCAGTTAAATTGGGGGATAGTCTGTGTTGGTACGTGTGAGAGAGATCCACCTTTCCAAGTTTTTGGGGTTCATCTCATACTTCTGAAGATTTGAGGGTGCTGCCTGTTCCATACCCCCCCTACTCCTCATCTAGCCTTTTAGGGGTACAAACAATAGTAATTGGGGCCTAGTGTGGTTGTGTACGTGTGATATACATACACTTTTTTTGGATCATATTTTCTATTCCGCTATTTAATCAAAAACCTTTGGGGATCAGTTAAATTGGGGGATAGTCTGTGTTGGTACGTGTGAGAGAGATCCACCTTTCCAAGTTGTTGGGGTTCATCTCATACTTCTGAAGGTTTGAGGGTGCTGCCTGTTCCATACCCCCCCCCTACTCCTCATCTAGCCTTTTAGGGGTACAAACAATAGTAATTGGGGCCTAGTGTGGTTGTGTACGTGTGATATACATACACTTTTTTTGGATCATATTTTCTATTCCGCTATTTAATCAAAAACCTTTGGGGATCAGTTAAATTGGGGGATAGTCTGTGTTGGTACGTGTGAGAGAGATCCACCTTTCCAAGTTTTTGGGGTTCATCTCATACTTCTGAAGATTTGAGGGTGCTGCCTGTTCCATACCCCCCCTACTCCTCATCTAGCCTTTTAGGGGTACAAACAATAGTAATTGGGGCCTAGTGTGGTTGTGTACGTGTGATATACATACACTTTTTTTGGATCATATTTTCTATTCCGCTATTTAATCAAAAACCTTTGGGGATCAGTTAAATTGGGGGATAGTCTGTGTTGGTACGTGTGAGAGAGATCCACCTTTCCAAGTTGTTGGGGTTCATCTCATACTTCTGAAGGTTTGAGGGTGCTGCCTGTTCCATACCCCCCCTACTCCTCATCTAGCCTTTTAGGGGTACAAACAATAGTAATTGGGGCCTAGTGTGGTTGTGTACGTGTGATATACATACACTTTTTTTGGATCATATTTTCTATTCCGCTATTTAATCAAAAACCTTTGGGGATCAGTTAAATTGGGGGATAGTCTGTGTTGGTACGTGTGAGAGAGATCCACCTTTCCAAGTTGTTGGGGTTCATCTCATACTTCTGAAGGTTTGAGGGTGCTGCCTGTTCCATACTCCCCCTACTCCTCATCTAGCCTTTTAGGGGTACAAACAATAGTAATTGGGGCCCAGTGTGGTTGTGTACGTGTGATATACATACACTTTTTTTGGATCATATTTTCTATTCCGCTATTTAATCAAAAACCTTTGGGGATCAGTTAAATTGGGGGATAGTCTGTGTTGGTACGTGTGAGAGAGATCCACCTTTCCAAGTTGTTGGGGTTCATCTCATACTTCTGAAGGTTTGAGGGTGCTGCCTGTTCCATACCCCCCCTACTCCTCATCTAGCCTTTTAGGGGTACAAACAATAGTAATTGGGGCCTAGTGTGGTTGTGTACGTGTGATATACATACACTTTTTTTGGATCATATTTTCTATTCCGCTATTTAATCAAAAACCTTTGGGGATCAGTTAAATTGGGGGATAGTCTGTGTTGGTACGTGTGAGAGAGATCCACCTTTCCAAGTTGTTGGGGTTCATCTCATACTTCTGAAGGTTTGAGGGTGCTGCCTGTTCCATACCCCCCCCCTACTCCTCATCTAGCCTTTTAGGGGTACAAACAATAGTAATTGGGGCCTAGTGTGGTTGTGTACGTGTGATATACATACACTTTTTTTGGATCATATTTTCTATTCCGCTATTTAATCAAAAACCTTTGGGGATCAGTTAAATTGGGGGATAGTCTGTGTTGGTACGTGTGAGAGAGATCCACCTTTCCAAGTTTTTGGGGTTCATCTCATACTTCTGAAGATTTGAGGGTGCTGCCTGTTCCATACCCCCCCTACTCCTCATCTAGCCTTTTAGGGGTACAAACAATAGTAATTGGGGCCTAGTGTGGTTGTGTACGTGTGATATACATACACTTTTTTTGGATCATATTTTCTATTCCGCTATTTAATCAAAAACCTTTGGGGATCAGTTAAATTGGGGGATAGTCTGTGTTGGTACGTGTGAGAGAGATCCACCTTTCCAAGTTTTTGGGGTTCATCTCATACTTCTGAAGATTTGAGGGTGCTGCCTGTTCCATACCCCCCCTACTCCTCATCTAGCCTTTTAGGGGTACAAACAATAGTAATTGGGGCCTAGTGTGGTTGTGTACGTGTGATATACATACACTTTTTTTGGATCATATTTTCTATTCCGCTATTTAATCAAAAACCTTTGGGGATCAGTTAAATTGGGGGATAGTCTGTGTTGGTACGTGTGAGAGAGATCCACCTTTCCAAGTTTTTGGGGTTCATCTCATACTTCTGAAGATTTGAGGGTGCTGCCTGTTCCATACCCCCCCTACTCCTCATCTAGCCTTTTAGGGGTACAAACAATAGTAATTGGGGCCTAGTGTGGTTGTGTACGTGTGATATACATACACTTTTTTTGGATCATATTTTCTATTCCGCTATTTAATCAAAAACCTTTGGGGATCAGTTAAATTGGGGGATAGTCTGTGTTGGTACGTGTGAGAGAGATCCACCTTTCCAAGTTGTTGGGGTTCATCTCATACTTCTGAAGGTTTGAGGGTGCTGCCTGTTCCATACTCCCCCTACTCCTCATCTAGCCTTTTAGGGGTACAAACAATAGTAATTGGGGCCCAGTGTGGTTGTGTACGTGTGATATACATACACTTTTTTTGGATCATATTTTCTATTCCGCTATTTAATCAAAAACCTTTGGGGATCAGTTAAATTGGGGGATAGTCTGTGTTGGTACGTGTGAGAGAGATCCACCTTTCCAAGTTGTTGGGGTTCATCTCATACTTCTGAAGGTTTGAGGGTGCTGCCTGTTCCATACTCCCCCTACTCCTCATCTAGCCTTTTAGGGGTACAAACAATAGTAATTGGGGCCCAGTGTGGTTGTGTACGTGTGATATACATACACTTTTTTTGGATCATATTTTCTATTCCGCTATTTAATCAAAAACCTTTGGGGATCAGTTAAATTGGGGGATAGTCTGTGTTGGTACGTGTGAGAGAGATCCACCTTTCCAAGTTGTTGGGGTTCATCTCATACTTCTGAAGGTTTGAGGGTGCTGCCTGTTCCATACCCCCCCTACTCCTCATCTAGCCTTTTAGGGGTACAAACAATAGTAATTGGGGCCTAGTGTGGTTGTGTACGTGTGATATACATACACTTTTTTTGGATCATATTTTCTATTCCGCTATTTAATCAAAAACCTTTGGGGATCAGTTAAATTGGGGGATAGTCTGTGTTGGTACGTGTGAGAGAGATCCACCTTTCCAAGTTGTTGGGGTTCATCTCATACTTCTGAAGGTTTGAGGGTGCTGCCTGTTCCATACCCCCCCTACTCCTCATCTAGCCTTTTAGGGGTACAAACAATAGTAATTGGGGCCTAGTGTGGTTGTGTACGTGTGATATACATACACTTTTTTTTGATCATATTTTCTATTCCGCTATTTAATCAAAAACCTTTGGGGATCAGTTAAATTGGGGGATAGTCTGTGTTGGTACGTGTGAGAGAGATCCACCTTTCCAAGTTTTTGGGGTTCATCTCATACTTCTGAAGATTTGAGGGTGCTGCCTGTTCCATACCCCCCCTACTCCTCATCTAGCCTTTTAGGGGTACAAACAATAGTAATTGGGGCCTAGTGTGGTTGTGTACGTGTGATATACATACACTTTTTTTGGATCATATTTTCTATTCCGCTATTTAATCAAAAACCTTTGGGGATCAGTTAAATTGGGGGATAGTCTGTGTTGGTACGTGTGAGAGAGATCCACCTTTCCAAGTTTTTGGGGTTCATCTCATACTTCTGAAGATTTGAGGGTGCTGCCTGTTCCATACCCCCCCTACTCCTCATCTAGCCTTTTAGGGGTACAAACAATAGTAATTGGGGCCTAGTGTGGTTGTGTACGTGTGATATACATACACTTTTTTTGGATCATATTTTCTATTCCGCTATTTAATCAAAAACCTTTGGGGATCAGTTAAATTGGGGGATAGTCTGTGTTGGTACGTGTGAGAGAGATCCACCTTTCCAAGTTTTTGGGGTTCATCTCATACTTCTGAAGATTTGAGGGTGCTGCCTGTTCCATACCCCCCCTACTCCTCATCTAGCCTTTTAGGGGTACAAACAATAGTAATTGGGGCCTAGTGTGGTTGTGTACGTGTGATATACATACACGTTTTTTGGATCATATTTTCTATTCCGCTATTTAATCAAAAACCTTTGGGGATCAGTTAAATTGGGGGATAGTCTGTGTTGGTACGTGTGAGAGAGATCCACCTTTCCAAGTTGTTGGGGTTCATCTCATACTTCTGAAGGTTTGAGGGTGCTGCCTGTTCCATACTCCCCCTACTCCTCATCTAGCCTTTTAGGGGTACAAACAATAGTAATTGGGGCCCAGTGTGGTTGTGTACGTGTGATATACATACACTTTTTTTGGATCATATTTTCTATTCCGCTATTTAATCAAAAACCTTTGGGGATCAGTTAAATTGGGGGATAGTCTGTGTTGGTACGTGTGAGAGAGATCCACCTTTCCAAGTTGTTGGGGTTCATCTCATACTTCTGAAGGTTTGAGGGTGCTGCCTGTTCCATACCCCCCCTACTCCTCATCTAGCCTTTTAGGGGTACAAACAATAGTAATTGGGGCCTAGTGTGGTTGTGTACGTGTGATATACATACACTTTTTTTGGATCATATTTTCTATTCCGCTATTTAATCAAAAACCTTTGGGGATCAGTTAAATTGGGGGATAATCTGTGTTGGTACGTGTGAGAGAGATCCACCTTTCCAAGTTTTTGGGGTTCATCTCATACTTCTGAAGATTTGAGGGTGCTGCCTGTTCCATACTCCTCCTCCTACTGCTCAACCATCCTTTTAGGGGTACAAACAATAGTAGTTGGGGCCTAGTGTGGTGGTGTACGTGCGAGATACATACACTTTCTTTTTGATCATATTTTCTATTCCGCTATTCAATTAAAACCTTTGGGGATCAATTCAATTGCGAGATAGTCTGTGTCGGTACGTGTGAGATCCACCTTTCCAAGTTTTTGGGGTTCATCTCATACTTCTGAAGATTTGAGGGTGCTGCCTGTTCCATACTCCTGCTCCTACTGCTCAACCATCCTTTTAGGGGTACAAACAATAGTAATTGGGGCCTAGTGTGGTTGTGTACGTGCGAGATACATACACTTTTTTTGATCATATTTCCTATTCCGCTATTCAATAAAAACCTTTGAGGATCAATTGAATTGCGGGATAGTCTGTGTCGGTACGTGTGAGATCCACCTTTCCAAGTTTTTGGGGTTCATCTCATACTTCTGAAGATTTGAGGGTGCTGCCTGTTCCATACTCCTCCTCCTACTCCTCATCCATCCTTTTAGGGGTACAAACAATAGTAATTGGGGCCTAGTGTGGTTGTGTACGTGCGAGATACATACACTTTTTTTGATCATATTTCCTATTCCGCTATTCAATAAAAACCTTTGAGGATCAATTGAATTGCGGGATAGTCTGTGTCGGTACGTGTGAGATCCACCTTTCCAAGTTTTTGGGGTTCATCTCATACTTCTGAAGATTTGAGGGTGCTGTCTGTTCCATACTCCTCCTACTCCTCATCCATCCTTTTAGGGGTAGAAACAATAGTAATTGGGGCCTAGTGTGGTTTTGTACGTGCGAGATACATACACTTTTTTGGATCATATTTCCTATTCCGCTATTCAATAAAAACCTTTCTAGGGCAAGATCTTAAATTACAGAAATATGAGGAGACCGTCAAATAAGGGCCGTGGCCTGGGTCGTGGTGCTGCTGGTAGAGCTCCTGTTGCAAGGAGAGGACGTGGTCGATCTGTGCCAGCTACACGCACAAGTGAAACACCTTCCTCAAGTGTGAGTAGGCGACAGAACCTGCATCAGTATTTGGTAGGGCATCAAACGCCCCTAGAAGTGATGAGGCCAGAACAAGTTGAGGCGATAGTAGATTGGTTTGCTGCTGACAGTGCCTCCAGTTCCTTCACATTGTCTCCCACCCAGTCTACTGCAGAAAGGTCAGAGTTGGCACCTGCAGCCAATGTCCAACCGTCTTTCACCTCCTTGCAAATCAGGCCAGCAGTCTGAGCCCCAAGCCATACAGCAGTCTCTTATTCTTTTTGAGGACTCTGTCAGCAGGGTTTCCCAGGGCCATCCACCTAGCCCTGCCCCAGAAGTGGAAGAGATTGAGTGCAGCGATGCCCAACCACTTATTTCTCAAGATGAGTACATGCAAGGATCATCGCAGCACGTCTCCGATGATGACGAAACGCAGGTGCCAACTGCTGCGGCGTTCAGCATTGTGGAGACCGACAAGGAGGGCAGGGGTGAAGACTGGGTGGAAGATGATGTGGAGGACGATGAGGTCCTCGACCCCACATGGAATGAACGTCATGCAGGTGACCTGAGTAGTTTGGAGGAAGAGGCGGTGGTCGCACAGAGCCACCAGCACAGCAGAAGAGGGAGCAGGGTGCAGAAGCGGAGCGGCCGTGCCCTAGACACTACGCCCGCTACTGCCCAACGCAGCAAGGGAACGAGCGCACCAAAGTCAGCTCAAAGGAGTTCTCTAGCGTGGAAGTTCTTTAGAAAATGTGCTGATGACAGGACACGAGTGGTTTGCACCCTGTGCAATCAGAGCTTGAAGCGAGGCATAAACCTTCTCAACCTGAGCACAACCTGCATGATCAGGCATCTAAGTGCAAAGCACGAGCTGCAGTGGAGTACACACCTTCAAAACCAAGAAACGTCTCTGGCTCATCCTGCTTCCTCTTCTGCTGCAGTCTCGGCCGCTCCAGCCACATCTGTAGTGATACCGGCACCTGCCACCCCGCAAACAGACGATCTGTCAGCAACACCACCACCTGGGTCACCAACAACCATCTCCACAATGTCCCGTGGAAGCGTTCAGCTTTCCATCTCCCAAACACTTGAGAGGAAGAGGAAGTACCCCCCTACCCACCCGCGATCCCTGGCCCTGAATGCCAGCATTTCAAAATTATTGGCCTTTGAAATGCTGTCATTCCGTCTGGTGGAGACGCACAGTTTTAAAAACCTTATGTCGGTGGCTGTCCCACAGTACGTCGTGCCCAGCCGCCACTACTTTTCCAGGCAAGCCATCCCTTCCCTGCACAACCAAGTGGGGGAAAATATCAGGTGTGCACTGCGCAACGCCATCTGTGCCAAGGTCCACCTAACTACGGATACGTGGACCAGTAAGCACGGTCAGGGGCGTTATATCTCCCTAACGGCACACTGGGTAAATGCAGTGGCGGATGGGCCTGAGGCGGATAGCAATTTGGCGCATGTCCTTCCACCACCGAGGATTGCAGGGCGCTTCAGTTTGCCTCCTGTTCCTAACTCCTCCTACTCCGCTTCCTCATCCTCTACCGCCTCCTCATCCGGACAGCGTAACACCTTCACCACCAACTTCAGCACGGCCAGGGGTAAACGACAGCAGGCAGTTTTACAACTTGCCTGTTTGGGGGACAAACCACACACCGCGCAGGAGTTGTGGAGGAGCATGGAACAGCAGACAAATGAGTGGTTGCTGCCAGCGAGCCTCAAGCCCGGCCTGGTGGTGTGCGATAACGGGCGAAATCTCATAGCAGCTCTGGGCCTAGCCGGTTTGACGCACATCCCTTGCCTGGCGCATGTGCTGAATTTGGTGGTGCAGAGGTTCCTTAAAAACTACCCCGATATGTCAGAGCTGCTGCAGAAAGTGCGGGCCGTTTGTGCGCACTTTCGGCGTTCTCACCCTGCTGCTGCTCGCCTGGCAGCGCTGCAGCGTAACTTCGGCCTTCCCGCTCACCGCCTCATATGTGACGTGCCCACAAGGTGGAACTCCACCTTGCACATGCTGGAAAGACTGTGCGAGCAGCAGCAGGCCATAGTGGAGTTTCAGCTGCAGCACGCACGCGTGAGTCGCTCTGCGGAACAGCACCACTTCACCACCAATAACTGGGCCTCCATGCGAGACCTGTGTGCCTTGTTGCGCTGTTTTGAGTACTCCACCAACATGGCCAGTGGCAATGACGCCGTTCTCAGCTTAACTATCCCACTTCTATGCCTCCTTGAAAAAACAATTCGGGCGATGATGGAAGAGGATGTGGCACAGGATGAGGAGGAGGAGGAGGATGAAGAGGTAACATTTCCAAGGCTTTCAGGGCAGTCATTCGCAAGGGGCTCCGAGGGTGGGTTCCTGCACACGCAAACGCCAGGGACGCAATTGTCCAGCAGGGGCACAGTTCTGGAGGATGAGGAGGATGAGGAGGAGGAGGAGCTGGAGGAGGAGATGGAACCATGTTCACAGCAGGGTGGCACCCAGGCCAGCTCATGGCCATCACTGGTGCGTGGCTGGGGGGATACAGAGGACACGGACGATACACCTCCCACAGAGGACAGCCTTTCGTTGCCTCTGGGCAGCCTGGCACACATGAGCGATTACATGCTGCAGTGTCTCCACAACGACCGCCGAGTTGCCCACATTCTAACTTGTGCTGATTACTGGGTGGCCACGCTGCTGGATCCCCGTTACAAGGACAACGTACCGTCCTTAATTCACTCACTGGAGCGCGATCGCAAGATGCGCGAGTACAAGCGCACGCTGGTAGACGCCATGCTGCTGGCATTCCCATCTGACAGCGGGGCCACAGTGGAAGCACAAGGCAGAGGAGGAGGAGGAGGAGGTCGCCAACGCAACCAGGGCACCGCCAGCACCTCAGAAGGCAGGGTTAGCATGGCCGAAATGTGGAAAAGCTTTGTCAGCACGCCACAACAAACAGCAGCACCAGCAGCTCAGATGGAACGTCTTAGCAGGAGGCAGCATTTTACCAACATGGTGGAGCAGTATGTGTGCACACGCCTACATGTAGTGAATGACGGGTCTGCCCCCTTCAACTTCTGGGTCTCCAAATTGGGCACATGGCCTGAGCTTGCCCTTTACGCCTTGGAGGTGCTGGCGTGCCCTGCAGCCAGTGTATTATCTGAACGGGTATTTAGCACGGCTGGGGGCGTTATAACAGACAAGCGCAGCCGCCTGTCCAGAGACAATGTGGACAAGCTCACGTTCATTAAAATGAACCAGGCATGGATCCCACGGGACTTTTCCGTACCTTATGCAGAATAGCAATGGATACCGACCTTACCCACCCATTGTTCCATTTTTGCTCTTTCTCACTCTTTTGGGGTGTACCCTCATTTAAAATTTTTGAAAAGAAGCAGTGTTGGCTACCTCGTCCTCCTCCTCAGGGCCAGATTAATGTAGGGGCTATTGGAGCTGCAGCTCCAGGCCCCTACCTTTTATATAGGCCCCGGGTTGGCCATATTCACTGTTACCGCTCTTCTGTCACTTGTAAACACAGAAGTCTGGCTTCTATGCTCGCTTCCCCAGGCAGCACCCTCAGAACCTCCCCACACAGCGTGAAGGCCGGACAAGGAGGGACAGTTGGCGATGCATGGATGTGTTTATGGGCTTCAGAGACAGCATCCCATGTTGAATTAGGCATGCATGGCTGCACCCTTCCTCCTCTGGGTGCATGGCAAGGCACGGCCCTTAAGGCCCTTCAAAATCCTCAGCACCAAGCCCATGATGCTGTTAATCCGGCCCTGGTCCTCCTCCACCGCCGCTTCCACCTACACCGCCCATAGGTGTGCGCAGCCTATTGCATTAAGGTGTGCACCCCAAAGTTGAAATACACATGCATGTGTTTGCCAGCAGGGAGAGTAATGTATCGGGGCCATGTACCTGTAGGCAAGGAGAAATAGAGCAGAGCAGGTCCCAGGGAGATCTTTCCCATCTCCTCACTGGCAATGCTATGTGCCCTAGGTGATTAGGGTGTGCCCAGGCACACCCAGCACACCCTGTGCGCACGCCTATGTCACCGCCACATCCACCACCACCTCAACCTCCCTCCTACTCCATATGGGCCTCGTCCTTCAGAGATGAAGAAGAACATTGTTTTATTTTTCTGTTTTTTTTTGTTGTTTTAAGTTATTTCCCTATCCACATTTGTTTGCAGAGCACTTGCCATGCTCTTAATTACGTTTTGCTGCCATTTGCAGCACTCTAGCCCTTTCCTTTGGTGTTTTAGAGCCATTTTAGTGCCTTAAAGTTCGGGTCCCCATTGACTTCAATGGGGTTCGGTGTCCGGGAAAAGTTCGGTAAAAGTCCGGGACACGGACCCGGACTTTTTTTTAAAGTTCGGCCGAACCCGTCGAACACGGACATCTAGGTGTCCGCTCAACCCTAGTGACAATGCTCTTTTTCTGTCTTACAGATGTGCTACAAGTGGATATGCAAATTAAATCAATGTCTGGGTGGGTGAAGTGTGGTGCAGCGGCAGTAACATGCACTCAGTCCAGATGCAGTTGAAAAGCTTGTATTGAAGTCAAAGTACAGCAGTGCACAACAAGCCCGATATAAGGAGGCCTAATCGGGGAACACTCACTGATAACAGCAGCGTGTAGCAAGGCAGGTCTAAGCCGAGCTGAAAGCGTCTGTCTTGAGTAGCAGAATGCAGCCTGGCTTGTCCAAACCCAAGTAGGAAGGCTTCCAGCAGTGTTAATTTTTGTGTAGAATTTCCATTTAGTTTTAGTCATAGTCTTTTGACTAAAATGTAATTTTAATTATAGGCACATTCTAGACATCTGCAATTGTTTTAGTTTTAGTCGTAGTTAGTCTACTAAAATTTGCAGTACATTTTAGTCGACTAAAATATCCTACATTTTAGTTGACTGAAATCTCCAGTACATTTTAGTCTACTAAAATCAAATGGGTTTTGTTAAATTGTAATGCATTATTTAAGCATTTCTCTAGTATTTTCAAACTCATTATATACTCCTGGAATTAAAGAAATCTTATATCATGTTATTATTTATGGTATAAAGGTTTGAACAAACCTAATGGGCCATACACACTATAAGATTTTCTGAAGACTTTTTCCTTTAGACTTACCAAAACCATATAATATGAGGTCAAACCTAAACACTTTCAATTTGTATGCAATCTGGCAGGCCCTTGCACTATATAGAAAAGGTAAATCTGAAGGAAAAAGTCTTCAGAAAATCTTATAGTGTGTATGGCCCTTAATGCTCTGGACGGTCTGAGGAAACCTGTAATGCTGCACAGTGCTAAGCACGCCACATTACTAAGCACGCTACGTTTGCTACCTTGCTTGCTGGGAGGGGAAACACTCACAGCTTTACAGGAGGAGTTCTGAGGAAACCTGAAGTTGATGTGGGTAAACACCCCTCCCTGACATTTCTATTCTGTTTTCTTCATTGGGGAGAATGGAATTAATTTTCGTCAGAGTTTTCATCAATTAATGAAAATGTCAGGTAATTTTAGTTTAGTTTTCATCACTGTAAATGTGCCGCTGGAGAAAATTATGATGAAAATGTTTTGTCTATGAAATTAACACTAGTTTCCAGGTGAGTAGCGAATCCCTACACTTTCCCTCGTTGCCTGGAACCTTTCCCTACCACTAATACTGTCCCTGACAGATAGATGACCTGTCCCTACACCACTCACATGCTAGAATTTGCACCAAACCCAGGAGTTAGGGTCCTAAATAGACTGCGCCACACCTTATATGGCCACAGGAGTCACATGGGAGGTTAACATCCAACCCGATCGCTGCCCCAGTGATCCAGGAAACCAAAGAGGAACCATGTTCCTCTTGAATTCCACTCCTTCTGCAATGCTGCTGTAGGTGATCGTAAGTGGACTGCACCTGCCTACGGACTTGGTCCACTGTTTTCACCCTTAGGTAACTGTCCCTGAGAAATGCCATGCAGCCACCACTAGTGTACATGTAGAAGTGACCCCAAAAAGACTGCAGAAGATCATAAGCACTGAGATGCAATAAAAGATGTAGAATGGTTAAAGCAAGAAATTTATTTTAAACATGGACATTACATTATGATGAACACTGCTTTAGCAAACTAAATGCCAATGAGTTAGGGTTTGCATCTACTTTAAACCCTTACGCCTTACGATAATAGTGAACCTTATAAAGATGTGAAGATACATGACATTGCTGGAAAAAAAAAAACTGGAAAGAACAAGACAACTGAATAAAGGAATACATCATATTTTAGTAAGCTGGACCAGTTACACAATTTTTGTAACCCAGTATTTTATGACGTCAATTTCATTTAGTCGTCTTGTTTATGCCACTCAGCGGTCTGTAGTATGCTGTCAGAGGACTGCTGCTTTCTCATATGCCACCATTACATGTGTTGACCTATACAGTATTACTAATAAATCATCAGTGACAAACATGTAGACTTCTGATCATTTTTCTGTATTCCAACTATCCAGCGATGCTTCTGTATCAGCCTACACACATCAGAAGGTAGCCTTTAGGGAAGAGTGGTGAGTCAGTGAGCTCACTCATTGCATCTTGCTTGCTACTCCCAAATGGGGTCTATAGCTAGTGTAGTACAAGCCTACACATATTGCCATTTACTAAGACATTACCAGACCATTTTTCTACTTTTTATTGCTGTGATAGGTTTAATGATATTTACTTGGTCATGCAATAGTGTACCCACTACAGACAGATAAAGATTTCTTTTGGTGGCCTTTTAATAAGCCCCATTGGCTTTTTATTTTCTTTATTGTGTAATGGAAAAATGACCAAACAATTAAAAAAAAAAAAAAAAAAAACAGCTTTCTTTTTGTCATAAAACAGCAAATAAAATGCCAGCACAGTAGGAACACCCAGAAAATAACCCCTTTTTGTAAAAGCAGACACTACAATCTATTTTTTTGACACAATTTCAGAAACATGCTGGTATTGTGACAATTCAAACATGCAGTTTGGTAATGTTGGATTGGGTCGCTCATCCATGTCTTTATGCACCTTGCTTTGTGCACTGGTCTGCAGTCATGTTGGAACACAAAGGGCCAACCTTAAACTGTTCCCACAAAGTTGGGAGCATGAAATTGTCCAAAACGTCTTGGTATGCTGACGCCTGAAGAGTTCCGTTCACTGGAACTAAGGGGCCAAGGCCAACCCCTTAAAAACAACTCCACACCATAATCCCCCCTCCACCAAATGATTTGGACCAGTGCACAAAGCAAGGTCCACAAAGACACAGATGAGCGAGTTTTGGGGTGGAGGAACTTGAGTGTCCTGACTTCAACCGACTGAACACCTTTGGGATGAATTAGAGCGCAGACTGTGGGGCCAGGCCACCTTCTTGAACACATCAGTGCCTGACCTCACAAGTGTGCTTCTGGAAGAATGGTCAAACATTCCTATAGACACACTGCTAAACCTTGTGGTCAAACATTCCTATGGACACACTGATAAACCTTGTGGACAGCCGTACCATAATGCCCCGTACACACGTGCAGATCGTCGGCCGAACGATCGGCCGTCTTTTGTCCCCGGGCTGTCGTGTCTGTTTAAAAGTGCAAAAGACTGAACAAGAATTTTGTCCGCCGACTACAGCCGACTGCAGAAGTGATGTCATGTGATGGTTAACTTTCCCTGTGTTTTTTCTTTTCTGAGCATGCCCAGTCTTGCAAATCTGCTGTCTGTTGGCCGAATTCTGTATTGACTGGCGAACAATCGGCCGCTCTGGTGTCGGCATACAAAAATTTTAATGCTTGCACGACAGATTATTTTCGGCCGAAAGTGCGCTGTCGGCTGTTGGAAGCATCATACTAACAAGCCTACAATCGGCCGATCGGTCGTCGGCCGAATCTTTTCGGCCGACAATCTGCACGTGTGTACGGGCCTTTAGGGTTGAAGCTGTTATAGCTGCAAAGGGTGGCCAACTCAATATTGAACCCTACGGACTAAGACTGGAATGCCATTATAGTTCATGTGTGTGTTAAGGCATACACCTCAATGCTTTTGGTAATATAGTGTATGTCGTGTTTGGACGCAGGGGGACATCTGTAAACACTACATCATGCCTGTTCTCCTATAATAACTCTTACAGTCTTAACCTGACAAGAACACCTTTCTGTTAGTGATAGTATGATGTCTATTTGTTTACTGGTTATCACTTTTATACATTCGTACTTTACACAAAAACCAATAGAAAGGTTGAAATTAAAAATAGTTAATGTTGATTGAGAGAGTAAATGTCTGCTTTAACCCTACATGCTGGCTAGAGGGGGTTGTATACAAACTGAGGCCACAGCAAAAACTATACCCATTTAATGCAATGGGGACATTCTTCAACTACATGCAATGCATGCCATTGTGGCGCTATGGTGCGAGTTTATGAGTACAACAGCCAGGAAGGAAGTGACATTTTGCCTCCCAGCCACCTCTCAAATGTCTGTGATGTGAATCTGTAATGGATCGCTTTTCAGAGGGGCGGCAAGAAATGCCAGCAGTGTATTAGTAGGATTCGCCTCTAAGTTTGGGCTTTAAAAATGTTTTTTCATATATCAAATTTATAAAAAAACAGGCTTTGTTTTACTAAGTTTGACCCTGTGAAATTACTGTATATTTCTTTAGAAATGTTCAAATCATTGGTAGACTTCGGAGAAGTAATAAATAGGTGAGTCATAGAACCAGATTCAGAAAAGCTTGTGTAAAACTCAATAATGTGCCATCTACTTCAAGGGAATATCCCCCTTGGTCAGATTGTTCTTTAAAGCATAGTGCCTTTAAAGTAGGTGTATTATCCATGAAGCCCTGTTATTTTTTACAGCTGCATGTTTATCCTCCATGGACAGAATTACTTAGCCTGTGAGATCTAGCCGCACAAGGCTGATGAATTATACCGCTATGAGTCAGATGCGAGCAGCTCTTCTGGGCTCACTCGTACAGATCTGCAATCTTATCAATGTCAGCACCATTGTTATAATTACACATGCTAGTCCCTGAGGCAGACACTTTACTACAGAGTTAATTGGACAGGGGAAGAGTTGTCACTCGCCTAGGAAGTTAATGAATCCAAACAAATGAAAACTTTCAATCTCTAATGTGATTTTAAGGTATCGTGGGCAATGTATGAAAATAAGTAACTGAAATTTCCTGACTGTACTAAATGTCTGTTTATATAGGCTATGATATGCCAGCCATACATGCAAGGATTTGACACATGGCGTGAACTTCGCTCAGCCCACAGGATGAACAAGAAAATTCTAAAAGATTCTTCCATTCACCCTTCATAGCTTGGATGGAGAAATCTCCCCTGCGGATTATTTTATTTAGACAGTAACAGCACCTATGGGTGTCTAAATATCTGAACAGGGACTTCATCTAATGGAATGCAGTCACTGTTTAGCCAACACCCGTGGCTCAAATTTTGACAAATTCTTGCTGAATTCTGAGCAAAATTTGGCCAGCTTTGGATGTACATTCCAACAAATTAGGAATTTGCATAAAAAGGATTCACCTTATTAGTTTAGGCTTCCTTGATAGCCAATTCTTTGAGCTGTTTTCTGCCTCTCTGTTTAAAAAATTCTCAATTTTAACATGTTTTATATACCCTTTTATACACTGTAGTATATGATAGAGGGAGTAGCATAACACATAGTATAGCATGCATTTTATTGTATTCTCTAAAAGCACTGCATCCTGTAGTATTCATACATTTTTTATGTACTTTTGGGGGAACGGAATTTTCTCTGCAGCTCTATACATTATCCTCTTAGCGTCAGCACCTCCTGTCCCTTTAAGAAGTTTATGACGCCGGAAGGCGGGGCAAGGCTTAGGATCACGTGACCGTCATGTGGTCCGAAAACTCCAGCTTGCAGCAATCCACGCAAATAAGTGGCCCCTCTGTGCTAAGAACAGGGCGCCAAGAAGTCACAAATTTGTGTACGGCCGGCATCAAGGGGTTAAATTCATATGATATGTGCAAAGGAAATTTTATTTGCGTCATCCTCATGGAAGATGTGCAGCCCCCTGTGTTTTTTTCCCCTTCTGTCTGTCTTCTCTTCAGAAATCCAAATGATTTCATCTCCTGGAGTCTTCATTTTTGGTCTCTAGTGAAGCAGGAAAGAGGGGTTGTTGTGGAGACCAATTACCCAGCATACAGCCAGTTGGCTTGGGTGACTGGTCACCTCAATAGAAATACTGCAACTACAACATTTAGGGGCAGCATTTTCTTAAGAATTATAACAAAAAGTTGCTGATAACTGCTGGGAGGAGTTGTAAGGCTACGTATGCAAAAACTCTTGTCAAAGTAAACAGCGATGATGTCTTCATCTCTAGCAGTGGCCTCTCCTAAAAGACTAATTTGCCTATTGGTACTTACATGCCCCCAGGTCTTAAACTATTTACTCTGGCCCTAAGTGTTGGTATCAGACCCAAAGGGAAATGTACCACAAGGCAGCAGTAGGTAGCAGTTTACATGTGGACACAGTTTCAAACAGCCTGGGGTAGGTATTAGGATGAGCAGCAGACAAGAGAGTAAACCAGTTACCATTGAGCATGAGCCAGAAAGGGCAGCTGCCAAGACAGTAATCCAGTATACCTTAGCCAAGGGTTTAGAACAGGCAGCAGAAATTAAGTAATCCAACAAACATTAGCTCAAAGTCAGGATGGGCAGCAGACAAGAGAGAAATCAAGGAGAACTTGCCAAAGGTCAGCCCTCCTGCACCAGGGGACCAATCCAGCTAGGGCGCACTTGGCCAAGCTTGTTACCCCACATCTGAGAGAGAAGACAGGGAAGTACAAGGTAGCAGCCAGTAAGTGCTGATAGCCGAGATGTATTACCCCTCAGCTGATAGGAGCAGCTGGGAGTCTAAGAAGACTCATTAGCCCACAGTTGATGGAAGAAGCTGGAAGACTGCCTAAGGCCTCTTTCACACACGTGGACCATTCATTTCATCAGTTCAGCCATGTTTTTACAAAGAAAAAATGGGTGAAGTGTACATGAATTTTTCATCATCTTCTCATCAGCTGCTCATTGTTTTCTTATCAGCTGCTCATCAGTTTTTACATCAGTTCTTTTACATCCACTACCAATGCAAAAATGAACCGTTTGTCCGTTTACATCCGTTTTTTGCCTGTCCTGTTTTTTTTAACGGAACAAAAATAGGGCTTTGATCCGTTTAAAAAAACGAATGTTGACAGATGCGGATGTAAACTGATGTAAATGGATGATCATACATTTTTCCATAGTGATGAGTTCATATCCGTTTTTCATCAGTCAACGGATGGATGAAAACGGACAAATGGTTTGCATGTGTGAAAGTGCAAATTAATGAATGGCACCTGCTTCATTTCATTTTACTTTAGTTTATGCCCTGAAAACAGCTTTAAAAAAAGCACTTTTTTAAAGGTTGGATGAAAAGTTTAGTGTAGTATCACACATTGGTAGTATGGTATGGTAAAAAGTTAAAACCTTACTACTAAACATAATGGGATAGAACACTCCATGTGCCTAAATAAATAAGTAAATATAAAATGTATATTCTTATCTGTAATGAGATGGTCTTGTCTCAGTTTTAGTTTAATTGAGTTTTTGTGGCTAAAATAATAGACTTGCATTTTTTTTATTTTTTTTTGCAAACTTCCTGAGTATTGAAAAGTTATTTTGCCACTAGGACAGCTGTAAAATAGATTTCATTTTTCAAATCTTCCTCAGTTTATTATAATGTATAAAGAAATATAATTCTTTTCACAGATGGTATTTTATTTATTTAATTAAAAAAACAAAAAATTGTTGTAGTGCTAGTACTTAAAGCTTAGCAGTAATTTTTTTTTTTTTGGATCTCATAACCTGAAATAAAGAATCTCCCTACTGCCACCATGGTAGTGCTTGGAGCTTAGACCCTTAACTTAATAAGATGTTGAAGAGATCTCCAATTACCTGGCACTGTTGATTTGAATTTATTTTGTGAAAAGGAAACGAATTGCATATGTGATTCAAGTCGTTCGACATAGTAACAAGTGAAATAACATACAGAATTAGAAAAAAATGAAAAATAATTAATGAAAAAAGTGAACTAACACACTACAATCTATCCACCCTTCACCAGTCCCTACTGTATTTCATGGGTGATGATGAATTGTCACTGCCCATGAAGCCAGTGTAGCAATCCAGGGATTTGAAATCTGTGGGGCATCTGGGGCAAATGAGAGCGATTCAGATTTGTCAAAGTGCTCATGTGCCATCGTTGACCAATACCATCTTCTTGCCAGCTTCTTCCTTGTTAAGGATCTTTGACCATCTTAATTGGCAAATCCAGGATTACCTAACTCAAGCAGTATAACTATATAGCAATCTTGTGACTTCTATCAGTGTCCAACAGAGCACTGGTTAAAGCTTTTAGGGGGAGATTTTATTCTCCTCTGACTGTCCTATGAGGCTGCAGGACCCCTGACCTTCTGTCTGGTCAGTGCAGATTGGCCCTGTGCTGATCACATGCACTCTCCCGAGAAAAAAAAAAACTCTCTAGCAATACACTCCAAACTGAGCATGTGCAGCTTGCCCCAAGGCTCTGTACTATCAGGAGATGGTTTGAGGACTGTGGAAGAAGGGTAGGATCAGAGAAGACATCTCAAACAGCCTTTTTACACAATGCAGAGGATTAACCCCTTAGGTTCCACAGTGAATATAACAAGCATGCTTTACTGCATATATAGACTGATTTTACTGTTGAGGGTTTAGTAACATTTTAACCGCTTGCCGACCGCCACAAGTACATAAACTGCGGCGGTCAGCCCCGTGCAGGCAAAGTGATGTATGGGTACGTCACTCGCCTACGAGCCAATAGGGGGCGAGCGCGCGCCGCCAGAGGTGCGCTCCCGCCCCCGCTAGCTCACTGTGATCCCCATGCATGTGACCGGCGGACCCGATGTTCGCCAGTCACTCGCGATCGTCCGTTGCAGAGGGAGAAAGGCAGGCGGCTCATGTAAACAAAGCCGCCTGTCATTCTCCCTTGTGTAACAGCAGAGATCATACGGTCCAGCTATGTAGGATCATAGATCTCTGCTGTTACATGAAAAGCCACATCCCTGCACAGTAAGAATCACGCCCCTAGGGACACACTTAACCCCTCCTTCTCCAATAAAGTTAACCCCTTCCCTGCCAGTGTCATTTTTACAGTAACAGTGCATATGTATAGCACTGATTACTGTAGTAATGTCCCTGGTACCCCCAAAAGTGTTAAAAATGTCAGTCAAGGGTCCGATCTGTCCGCCGCAATGTCGCAGTTCCGCAAAAAAAATCGCAGATCACCGCCATTACTCATTAAAAAAAAAACCAATAAAAATTACAAAAATCTTTCCCTTAGTTAGTAAACGCAATAACTTTTGCGCAAACCAATCAAAATACGCTTATTGCAATTTTGTTTTTACCAAACATATGTAGCAGAAAACAAATTGGCCTAAAATATTAAAAAAATTTGATTTTTACATTTTTTGGGGGAATTTCATATAAAAAAATGTGAAAAATATTGTTATTTTTGCAAAATTGTCGCTCTTTTTTTGTTTATAGCGCATGATCAAAAAATCGCACAGGTGATCAAATACCATCAAAAGAAAGCTCTGTTTGTGGGAAAAAAGGACGTCAATTTCATTTGGGTACAGCGTCGCATGACCGCGCAATTGTCCGTTAAAGTTACGCAGTGCCGTATCACAAAATACCCCCTGGTCAGGAAGGGGGTAAAATCTTCCGGGGCTTAAGTGGTTAAGTTTCACTTTAAGCTGTAATTCCCTTGCATGTATTAAAAACATTAAGCTGAAATGTAATCTTTGACTGAGCTACTTAGGTCATTTCTCTAGATTTCTCAAGGACCATTAGTGTGCCAGCTCTTGTGACATTTGGGAATGCCATCTGGACACAGGAAACCAGTCTCTGGTGTGTGCCAGAAAATTTAGTTGAAATATGTTGCTGATTTTTTATTTAAGGCACCATGTCAATGGAAACAGAAAAAATGTTTAACAGACACATTTGATGTTTTAAAGTAGCATTACAATAACCTCATATGATTTAGTTTGCATTTTATTAAAACCATGCAACTGAATTATTTTCCTTAATGGTTTATTAAATATTTTTTAAAAAGTAAAACTTGAATTAATCTTTTTTTTTAAAGACTGAAAGTACACATTGGGGAACATGGGAGAGGTAAGTATTGACTGCATATGAACTCTCTTGTAAAGTGAATCTGTTATTTTGCCTAGTATGTACAAAGTATACAGATTTGATTTAGCACTCCAGTTTAAAAAAAAAATGATAACCCAATAAAAGATTAAAAAAATGTGCTGCAATACTTTAAAAAAATAAAAATAAATGCCCATCAGTGGATTGCGGGTACAATGCCAGACTCCTGAAGTCTGTTCTTCAAGCTGAATTCTTAGGGTGGGGGAGGTCTGCTTGGAAACATGTTACATACTAAAAACTGGTGTAACATGTTTAAAAGATGGCGTTAGCCTTTAAAGTAGTTGTAAACTCTGTTACACCACTTGTACCTACAGGTAAGCCTATAATAAGGCTTACCTGTAGGTACTGTGAATATCTCCTAAACTTGCACAGCAGTTTAGGAGATATTCAGAGTGCATGCAGCCAAAGTGGCTTTGCAGGAAACTGCATGTGATTCAGACAGGAATCACACGCAGTTTCCTCCACCGCTCCTTTGTAAATCCAGGCTGAAGTCATTATGACAAGCCTGGGTTCACACAGGAGTGGTGGGGGAAACCACGTGTGATTCAGACAGGAATCAATTGGAGGTAGATCAGTCATAGGTTAAGGAATATCAAGCAATCTTTGGAGGAACCCTATTTGCGAATGGCTGATCTCGCCCTTTCCTCGTTAGCCTAACTGTCCCGGGCCTGCCACTTTTATTCAATGTATCTCAGTTCTTTCAATCATGAAGGCTCAGTGTCACAGGGGGGCATTACCTAGGGTGGTCTACATGCAAATACACACAACAAAAAGGATCAGGTGCCAATCGGAACAAACAGACCCAGGGAATGTCCTCATAATAAAGAGTCTATAGCTTCTAGAGATAACCACCCACAGCGCCCTTCCTCTGGCTTTACCCAAATTCCGCTGTGGCCCTGTGATGTCATTTCTGGCTTTGCAGCTCAGATGCCGCGTACCCACATAAGAGATTATCAAGGATTTCCTGCTACAAGTCTCCCAAGCCTGCAGAGGACATTCCAGCACCTGAAGGCTTCCAGCATAACATCTCCATCAGCGGGCAAGTAGACTTTACTTTATCACCTTTGGCAAGGCTCGAGTCAATATTTTGGGCATGTTACATGGTTGATCATTACGGAACCACCCAATTACAACATGTTCTTCAATATGACTTTTCCAACTGGAAACCAAATATGGTTGATTTTTATTTCTTTTCAATGTGATTTTTAAGCTTTTATAAATAAACAGTTTTTTTGATCATAATGAGATTGTTATGAAGGGGCCTTTACCACAACTGAGACACTGCCTAATTTCAGGACTACATGTAGTCAGTGTGGGGCACAGTACAAAGTCCTAAGCACTCTTACATGCAAATACAGCCTGCCTAGGATCACCGGCTTCATGGAGCAAGACAGGTCCACCAAGGCATTTCTATATTTGCATAACTCCTCCCAAGAGTGAGCCCACTGCTTGAATCAGGACTAAGGGCTTTAAGAGGATTATAGAGGGCTGGGTGCTGCATACCTTAAAAAAAAAAAAAAAAAAATAAAAAAAAATATATATATATATATATATATATATATATATATATATATATATATATATATATACTTTAAGTCCCCCCCCCCCCCATGCTCACATGCAAATGTGAACATTCACGTAAGTCCTGCTGGCATGTAAATGGTGATCGCACCACACGTCTATTTACTCAGCGTAACACCATCTTTTATATTTTATCAATAAATTGGGTATTATATTGTGTTTCTGTTCCCTAAGATTCATTAAGGTGAATTTAAAAGAAAAATGCATTTAAAAAAATATCATGTTACATAAAAAATTGCAATATCCCCCATTTTTTTCCCTGGTGCCTCTAAAAACTTTGTAGTGTTTGGTTATTCTAAGTAAATTTCTACAAAAAAAAAAGATATTTTTACATGTATCACAGAAATGTAGGAATTGGCCTGGAGGTCAAGTAGTTAAACTTCAGCTTTAAGTCTAATTCCAGGAGAGAGTTCCTCAACAGAACCAAAAAAAAGTAAACACTTTATTACTAAAAGTCTCTTGCCACCAACATATTTAGGGAGTTAATATTACTGATTTCCCCAGATGAACATTAACACAATCAAACCTCCTATATTGTACCACCCACAAATGAATGGAAATGTCAGCGATGGCGTTACACAGCAATATATATGAGCTGATGTGCCTCGGTACGGTGTACATGGAGAAACAGCTGTGTTTTCTATCCTCCCTATATCCATAACACTGACAGACTGGATGACCTGCCAACTTTTCCCAAAAGACTGATCCGTTTATATGGAGGCGGGGACAAGAAAAGTACATTAGACAAGGGGAAATTTTCTGAGACTCATTTCCGCTGCTTTGAGTCTGGACAGCAGCCACCAAGCACTTGTAATTACCTGTAGAAAGATCTTCAGGATTCAGCCTTTTTATTGGCCGTTGGGCAGGTGGCCAGGAATGGCATCTGGTATTGTTCAGATCAACACTATTATAATGAACTGGCAGAGATGAATACTTTAATTGCAAGATTATACAAATAACAAAACAGGCAGACTCTCAGTTTGTGGAACTCATTGTGTTTTTGCCTAACCGCTGGACGTGTCCTCTTGATGCGTCTGTCAGCGTGACGGCAAGTGACAAGAATAATTATTTGCCTGGCTTGGTTTAAAGGAATTGTGTCACTATTAGGTATGCTTTTTTAGAAATGTATTGCTTGTATTTAGCTTTAAAGGATTCCAGGCATGGTACATTTTTACACAATTGCTTTTGTCCAGCTTGGACCAAAGTAACTATGAATATACTATACCAGGGGGGCTAAATTAAAATTCACAGGAGTCCGGACAGTAACATTTTCTTTCTCCAGAGGTCCAAATCTAATTTTTGTTCTATGACTCAGGTTCTTCATATCACAGCACTGCCATATCACTACTCCCCCATCAAAGCCCCCTATATCACAGCTGCCCCTCTCACATTGCAACCCGCCCCCCCCCTTTATATCACAGCCCCATTTACATCAATGTCTTCAGTCCCCTCTTTCAAATCACAGATTCCTCCTTTCACATCAGAGCCCCCTCTCCCCACATCACAGCCCCTGCCTTACATCAGAGCCCACCCTCCTCACATCAAAGCCCCCCCAACATCACAATCCCCCTTGCAATCAAAACTCTCCACATCAAAGTTCTCCCCCTCTTCACGTCACAGCCCCCTTTGGTATCACAGCACCCATCCTTACATCACAACCCCCTATATCCCTACTCCCCCCTTTTACATCAAAGCCCCCCTATATCACAGCTCCCCCTCTCACATCACAGCCCCCCCTAGCACAGCTCCCCCTCTCACATCACAGCCCCGCCCCCCTTTACATCACATCCCTATTTACATCAATGTCTTCAGTCCCCTCCTCTCAAATCACATATCCCCTTTCACATCAGAGCCCCTTCTCCTCACATCACAGCCCCCACCTTGTATCACAGTCCCCCCCTTTCACATCAGAACCCACCCTCCTCACATCAAAGCCCCCCGTAACATCATAATCCCCCCTTGCAATCACATCCCTCCACATCACAGCTCCTCCCTCCTCACATCACAGCCCCCTTTGCAATCACTGTCCTCCTCCTCACATTACAGCCCCCCATATCACTTCTTCTCCCCTTTCACATCAAAGCCCCCTCAGCACAGCTCCCCCTCTCACATCACAGCCCCGCCCCCTTTACATCACAGCCCTATTTACATCAATTTCTTCAGTCCCCTCCTCTCAAATCACACATCCCCTTTCACATCAGAGCCCCTTCTCCTCACATAACAGCCCCCACCTTGTATCACAGTCCCCCCCTTTCACATCAGAGCCCACCCTCCTCACATCAAAGCCCCCCGTAACATCATAATCCCCCTTGCAATCACATCCCTCCACATCACAGCTCCTCCCTCCTCACATCACAGCCCCCTTTGCAATCACACAGCCCTCCTCCTCACATTGCAGCCCCCCCCCATACTACTTCTTCACCCTTTCACATCAAAGCCCCCCTTTATTAAAGCTCCCCATCTCACATCACAGCCCCCTTTACATCAATGTCTTCAGTCCTCTCTTTCAAATCACAGACCACCCTCTTTTACATCAGAGCCCCCTCTCCTCATATCACAGCCCCCCCCATTACATCACGTCCTCCCTTTCAGATCACAGCCCCCCTTACATCAAAGTCCCCCATACCCCTACTCCCTCCTTTCATATCAAAGCCCCCCATATCACAGCTCTTTTTCTTACATCACAGCCCCTCTCATAATCAATGCTCCACCAAAGACAATGCTTTCTCACAGTCACAGCCCTTCCCCCTTCACTGCCCTACCTTAACACAGCATGGCAGACCTAGTAACAGTCCTGTCCGCACCACTTAGCAGCCTTAGCGGACTCCTCTCCAGCTGCTGCTGTTAAAAATCACAGCACGGCAGAGGGCGGAAGGCACAGCAGGATTATCATAGTATATCATAGTTGCCAATATTCCCCAAAAATTTTTAGGGACACATTTTTGTTCAGTAAGTCCATAAAGCTGCTGTAGGCAGAGCATGTACAATAATTAGGGTGGGGCATTCATTTATGATGGGCGTGGTCCTACAAGAAGGTTAATCATGTGCTTCCATCAGGGATCTGACAGCAATGAAATGGTTAATCATGTCCAGCCACCAGGCCAGCAAGGATCTTCTAGCAATAATAAGGTTATTCATGGCTCTAGCTACCAGAGATCTTAGGCTAATAAGATCCCTGGTGGCTAGAGGCATGATTAACTATTTCTTTGCCGTCAGATCCCTGATAGAAGCACATGATTAACCCTTTATTTGAGAGCAGATCCCTGGTGGAAATGTATGATTAACCCTGTAATCTAGCTATTAAAGGGGTAAATGTGCATTTCCAGCAGGGATCTGCTAGCAATGAATTGGTTAATTATCATGACTTCCAAAACACAGATCTTCTACAAACAAAGGGTTAATCACACATTTTCAATTCATCTGCCAGCAATAAAAGGGTGACTATCCAGTCACCAGGAATTGTCTCCTAAGAATGAATGGACATAGCACTGCCTCTCCCCCCCCAGCAAAATACTGCCTGACATTTGCCCCCCTTCTCTCATCATAACTCTGTGGCCAAACACCTCATCTCTATTATTTGTACAGTTACCTTCACACCATCTTCTTCCACATTCTCTTAGGCTGGCAGGAGTACAGTACATGCTGAGGGCGGACCTGGAGTGTTTTAGCCGCCCACATGTGCATGGGCAATGCTTCTATTCAGAACTTGAAGCCGATGCCTGCTTAGTATAAACGTTCCCCTTCTGTACAGCAGCTACTAATGGAGAAGAGAGGTACTGCAAGCCTGTGTGCTCGGCAGGGATTAGCTCACACATAAGCGAGCATGTATTTTCAGGACAACGGACGGGAAAAAGATGAGGCGGGACATTGAGCTAATTTTCAGGACTGTCCCGGCAAATTCGTGAGTGTTGGCAAGTATTGTGTATGTATTTGCCTGCCTGCTGCTGCCTCTGCTGCTATTAAACTGGCAGTGGGGAAGAGGGCGGGAGCAGTAGTGTATTTACGTTTTGTGTTGCCCCAGCCTGACTAAATTTGTGCACCCTTTAATTTAAATATGGCCCACCCCTTCCTGCTAAGGCCATGCCCCTTCCTGGTTAAGCCCTGCCCTGTCACCTGTAAACCACACCCCTTCCTCTTTAGGCCCCACCTTTTCCTCTTAGAGCTCCACCTCTTCCTCTCTGTACATTAAACACCTACTTATATATTTTGTTGTTTTGTATACCATTTCAATTTGAGTCTATTGGAATGCAAAAGTGCAGATCAGACGGAGGTCAGGTGCACCTGTCAATGAATTCTGAATGATCACTGAAACATCTTAATGATGATTCTGATGTCAGAACAAATTCCAGTGCTAAGTGATAACAAAGGCACTTCTAGTGGTGGAAGTTCTCTTATTCTCCTGCTAAAATACCACTAAATGACCAGCAGATAGGGTTGGGCTAAATCCATATTTGTGGATTATTGGACATACAATGCTGATCTGACCAAACAGGTACCGCTCTTGACTGTCTCTTATCCCAGGAGGCACACCGGACTTGGGGACCGGCCCAACTAATGTTCCATGTGATGGTGGTCATGTGACATTCACAAACCAGTTTCATAGTCAAAGAATTAGGACTCAATAAGGACAAAAATGACTCCAAAATATGTCAGACTGAAAGATCTTTCACCTGTGTATGTTTAATTACAATATATTTTGCTAAATAAATCAGCATTAACTGGCAAAAAGCTGTTCCTATAGAGAAAAACCTAAGACAAATCAGATGGTTGCAAAAACCATGAGCAAAAAAGTATACATTCCAGCTATACTTCTCTTTCAGAAGACTACAGAAGCCAGGTATTTTCATTACACCAACACTGGAGCTCTCAAGATGTAACTCTAACAACAGGTAAGATCCATTAGCCCTCAAAGTATAAATCACAAGGAAATAATCCTGCAATAACTTCATATAGCTCTTCAAAGTTATCAAGCAGGAAGGAAACCATCTAAGTGCCCTCTTTAGAGTTTTCAGTAAGAATGCAAAGAAAAAAAACCCTCTGCTGCCATACCTGGGGGCTTCCCTCCTATCTTCTCTGCGCTAATGATGCAGAGAGCCCTGGGAGGAAGTTACATTACATATGGTAACTTCCTCCCAAGGATGGCACGGAGGAGGGTAGGTGGAGCTTTAGGCTGCTAAGACCTGCTGCCAGTGCCTTACTAGTATTGGTGGCTGCTGGTCTGTCCGAACGTCAGCCAGTATTATCATACGGCAGCAGTGCAGCCACTTTATGGGGGCGCCAGACCGATTTGCCTCTTGGACTCTGCCCCCCCCGCCCAGTCCGCCCCATAAGACCGGCGCTACACTTTACTAAAAATGTAGTGCAGGCCGGTGGGGACTCTTTTTATTTGGGAGTCGAGAGGAGGCTATTTTTTTAGTGTGGAGGGTGGCTTTTGTGCCGCCTTCCCCTGCAAAGTGCTACCCTAGCTCTGGGCCTTGTTAGCCTAGGCCAAGATACAGCGTTGTGCAGGAGATAGAGAAAGGTTGGGAAGCTCTTGCTCCTTGTGTAGACCTGCTGTATCTCCCACCCTCTTCCCCGCTGCGAGTTTAACAGCAGCGACAGCGGCGGCAGGCAGGCAAATACATATACAAAAGAGGAATCCAGCCTGCTGTGACTCCCACCCTCTGCCGTGCTGTGAGATTTAACAGCAGCAGCACCAGCAATGGCAGGAGAGGAGTCCACAAAGGCTGCTATGTGGTGCGGCTTTGGTCTGGACAGGACTTTAACTAGGTCTGTATTAGGGATCGACCGATATCGTTTTTTCATTGCCGATACCGATACAGATATTTTGGTCATCGCGTATCAGTATCGGCCGATATGGGGGCGATATTTTCATACCTTTAAAAAAAAATGTAACATTTTTTTTTAATTGACAGGTACTCTTGTGGAAGGATCTGGGGGTCTAAAGGACCCCAAACACCTCCTCTACATTTTAAAGCATTCAAAACGCCAAGTTTGGCTGTTTTGAATGCTGTCATTTTTTGGAATTTGGCGCCAGTACTCGGAAGTGATGTCATGACATCAGTCCCGGTGGGACAGGAGACCCAGGCAAGCCACGGAAGGCAGCGGGAGGGGGGGGGGAAAGTCCCCTCCCGCTCCTTGTAATGACAGCTGAGCGGCTTCTCAGCCGCATCGGTTGTCATTATAAGACAGCCGAATGTCGGCTATGGACACCGGTACTGGGGTGATGCCTTTAGCTGCAGGCATCACTCCAGTACATGCACTTTCCGAAATATCGCTAATATCAGGGAAAGTGCTTGATATTTGTTGTTACACTATATATAGATACATGTGTGATACTTTATATGTGTGTGCTCTGAACAAGCTTCCCAGGTGTCTTTAGTGTTTTGACTGTCTCAGTATAACATTCTTATTCCAGGAACATGTAAGTGACTGAAGAGGACTCATGTCACTAGGTGACAGATATTGATGGTGTCAGTTACAATGTTTGACATCGAAGTGCCTGATTCTTTGAACACTTCCACAGTTCTCCTAGATGATTGTTTTTATTGATCATACTGATGTTAAGGGTAATTTAGGTTACCATTTAACTCTTCTCCAGTTTCATGTTCTATAAATGGGTATAGAGACTCACTAGTCAAGTCTTGTCCAGCCTCTCTTCATGTCATCATATCTAGTACAGTGCATTCGGAAAGTATTCACAGCACTTCACTTTATACACACTTTGTTATGTTACAGCCTTATTCCAAAATTGATTATATTTTCATAATTTTCCTCAAAATTCCACAAACAATACCTCATAATGACAACGTGAAAGAAGTTTGTTTGATATCTTTGCAAATTTATCAAAAATAAAAACCAACAAAATGTACATTTTTTTCACTGCCTTTGCCATGACACTCAAAATTGAGCTCAGGTGCATCCTGTTTCCACTGATCATCCTTGAGATGTAACTACAACTTGGTACCAACAAGAAACAATGCGGTACTTGACCTACTGATTACCAACAATACAGACTTGCTCACGGATATAGAAATACGGGGCAAATTAGGAAACAGTGACCATAGGTCAATTAGTTTCAGTATTAATTATAGTAAAAGGAAACACAAGGGTAATATAAGGACACTGAATTTCAAAAGAGCCAATTTCCCAAAACTGCGCTCTCTGCTAGAAAATATCAAATGGGATAGAACCCTGTGAACAAAGAACACGGAGGAAAAATGGGAGTGCTTCAAGAGCATACTAAACAAAGGGATTGGCCAGTGCATTCCAAAGGGAAATAAATTTAAAAGAGCAAAACTAAACCCTGAGTCCAACATAAAAATGCATATTAATACTAAAGAAACGACCTTCAAAAAATACAAGACTGAGGGGTCATTGGCAGCATTCAAGCATTACAAAGAGTGTAATAAGATATGTAAAGACTAAATCAAGGCGGCTAAAATAGAACACGAGAGACATATAGCGGAAGAGAATAAAAAGAACCCCAAGAAATTCTTTAAGTATATAAACAGTAAGAAAGCGAGGCCAGAACACATTGGCCCCATAAAAGACGACAAGGGAAATTTGGCCACAGAGGACAGAGAAAAGGCAGAAGTGTTAAATAATTTCTTCTCTTAAGTCTTCACAAAAGAATCGGGGGGCTACACTAACCCAGCTTGTAAGGCTAAACTAAATAATACACCTCAGGAAGTACCACCATGGCTAACAGAAGATAGACTTAGAACTAAACTAGAGAAACTTAACATAAATAAATCACCGGGACCGGATGGCTTGCACCCGAGGGTTCTTAAAGAGCTCAGCCAGGTGATTGCCAGACCATTATTCTTGATCTTTAAGGATAGTCTACAGACGGGTATGGTGCTAGCTGATTGGAAAAAAGCCAACGTAGTACCAATATTTAAAAAAGGGCCGAGATATATCCCAGGTAACTATAGGCCACTCAGCCTAACATCAGTAGTCTGCAAGATTTTGGAGGGGATGTTAATGGACCATATACAAGACTTTAGTAATGAAAACGGTATTATTAGTAGTAATCAGCATGGATTCATGAAAAATTGTTCTTGCCAAACCAATCTATTAACCTTCTACGATGAAGGGAGCTGCCACCTAGATAAAGGTAAGCCTGTGGATGTGGTGTATCTGGACTTTGCAAAGGCCTTTGACACCGTTCCCCCACAAATGCTTACTGTACAAACTAAGGAATGTGAAAAAAAGAATCACAATTTCATATGGGTTACATGACTGAGTATTTGTCATTCAAAATGTGGCAGCAACTGAAAGCTGAAAATTGGTCTGGTTAGGAAGGGGGTTTCAGTGCCCAGTTGGGTAAGTGGTTAAAAGATAAGCAACCTCTAGACTATTGAGCCCTAGACTGTTGAGGGCTCTGGAAAGGGAACCCAGGGCAAATCAGAGGCCCTTTCCAGGTTGAGTGATACACATATAATTGAGCTAAATGATACATTTCATCCCTGTAATTGAGAATAGCTTTGTATACTGTTTTCAATCTGTGAGTTTACAGAGCTGACCTTGGTCCTGAACTCGTATATAAATCTCACCTTTTTGAAGGGCTTTTCAACTTTCAGTAACAAAGCAGAAAAACACTCTAATTGCGTGCCATTGCAGACCATTGGGGAATCAGCCAATTGCTGAGTGTAAAAAAGTCAGCTCCATTGCTGCTAAAGTGCTCAGCGCTGCTTAACTGTGATCTTTGCTTTTTAGTGTTAACAATGTTTTAAATCTGCAACCCATTGAAAGCCAGTCATTTCCAGCTGCCTTCTTGCATCCTGCAAACAGATGATCAGCTGGCCTTTAGACAGGGAGATGTTAGGTGGTTGGCCCAGGTCTATAGGGCAGTGTTAATTTTGGCAGCAAATTTCAATTTAGTTTTAGTCTTAGTCTTAGGACTAAAATGGCATTTTAGTTTGAGTCCCATTTTAGTCTTCTGCAAGTGTTTTAGTTTTAGTCGTATTTAGTCGACTAAAACTCCAGTACGTTTTAGTCGACTTAAACATCTTACATTTTAGTAGACTAAAACATCTTACATTTTAGTCGACTAAAACGTCCTACATTTTAGACGACTAAAACTAATTTTAGTCATCTAAATGGTCATGGTTAGGTCAGAGAGGAGGCCTGTAATGCTGCTGCCTGCAGTCAGGGCAGTGAGTGCACACAGTGCTGCTCAGAGTGCTGGATGGGGGTCTCGGGTTTAGGGGTGGTCTCTGGTCTGACTCTGAACTGAAGTTGTTGAACAGGATGGGCCAGGCGGGCCTCAGCGGCCTATATGCACGCACACAGTCCTGGATGGATGGCGGAATTGGATGCCAGTGGTTACTGGTGAGTGGTCTGAGGGGAATCAGGGAGGCAGTAATAGCTGGTCTGGCTGTTAACTCACAGTGGGTGCTCTGCTCTGGATGTGGTGGTGGCCGGGTGCCAGTACCGTGTGATGAGTCGGGCCTGGCACGTCTGGCTGTAGTGCTGCAGCTGCAGTGCTCTGGTGAGGTCAGGTCACTGGTCTCGAGTCGACTCTCTTGTAGTAGTCCCCTCCTCACGTCGGACGTCACGGGGCACGCCACGCCAGACGCCACACAGGCGGAGCTCCGTGAAAACTGGAAGTTAGGTAAACTTCCCTGCCTCACATTCTCGTTTAGTTTTCGTTCGTTAACGAAAACGGATTTGATTTTCTTCATAGTTGTCGTCATTTGACGAAAATGTGCTATACTTTGCATCTCGTTTTCGTTGACGAAATTAACACTGCTGTAAACTCCATTGGCTTTAATGTCATTGCACATATTACCTGAATTTATTACCAACAATAAATATTAGGGAAAAATATAAGAAATTGATTGTTTAGTTTTCAGCAGCTTAGTAGATGCTCTTTACTAATGCGTATGCGGTGGTGCAATACATGTTTAAACTTTAATGTGCTATTATTACATGCTCTGGATGGAATTGTGTTGCAGATATAGAAATGGCCATCAGAGGAGCGTTAATTTTGATTATGTCAATTTTTTATTTAGTTTAGTTATAGTCTTATGACTAAAATGCCATTTTAGTTTTAGTCGTATTTTAGTCTTAAGACTAAAATGCCATTTTAGTTTTAGTCGTATTTTAGTCATCTGAATTGTTTTAGTTTTAGTCGTATTTTAGTAGACTAAAATTGTGTTAATTTAGTCGACGAAAACATTGTAGTTGGTTTTAGTTGACGAAATTAACCACATCCCTACCGGCGTATAGACAAATGACGCCGACAGGGTGGCTTTCTAGATCCGGGCGGGCGTCATATGGCGTCCGCCCGGTCTCGCCGCTACTGCGCGCCCCCGGGGGCGCGCAGCGCGGCGATCGGGGGTGAGGCTCGTCCCTCGGACTGAGCCCAACCCCGATCACGGTAAACAGCCAATGAAATTGGCTGTTTACCACGTGATCGGCTATGTCCAATCACAGCCGGTCACAAATGTCAACAGAGAACACGCTAACTAGCTTTTACCATGTTCTCCTCCTCACACACTGATCCTGTGTGAGGAGGAGATTGTGGTAACAGCTAGTTACCAAATACAGTGCACCCCAAACACACTGATTGCCCCCCCCAATAAAGAGGACCTGTCACTAGCCCATCAAAGTACCTGTCACTAGCCTCTCAAAGTACCTGTCACTAGCCCATCAAAGTACCCGAGTACCTGTCACCAGCCTATCAGGTACTCTGATGACAGGTACTCGGGTACTCTGATGGGCTGGTGACAGGTACTCGGGTACTCTGATGGGTATGTGACAGGTACTCGGGTACTCTGATGGGCATGTGACAGGTACTCGGGTACTCTGATGACAGGTATTCGGGTACTCTGATGACGGGTACTCGGGTACTCTGATGACAGGTACTCAGGTACTCTGAGGACAGGTACTCAGGTACTCTGATGACAGGTACTCTGATGACGGGTACTCGGGTACTCTGATGACGGGTACTCGGGTACTCTGATGACAGGTACTCGGGTACTCTGATGACAGGTACTCGGGTACTCTGATGACGGGTACTCGGGTACTCTGATGACAGGTACTCGGGTACTCCGATGACAGGTACTCGGGTACTTTGAGTACATGTCACCGGAGTACCCGAGTACCCATAATCGGAGTACCCGAGTACCCGTCATCAGAGAACCCGAGTACCTGTCATCTTTCCATCAGAGTACCCGAGTACCTTCCATCTGCTCATCAGAGTACCTGACACCTGAAGTACCCGAGTACTTTCCGCCTGCTCATCAGTGCTCATCAGTACTCATCAGTACTCATCAGTCCCATCATTACCTATCAGGATCAGTACTGATCATCAGTACCCATCAGTACAGTATCAGTATCACCTATCAGTATCAGTACTACTCATCAGTACCTATCACCTGCCTGTCACCTGCCCATCAGAGTACCCGAGTACCTGTCACCTGCCTATTGGAGGACCCGAGTACCTGCCACCTGCTCATCAGTACCAGAGTACCTATCACCTGCCTGTCACCTGCCCAGCAAAGTACCCGAGCACCTGTCACCCTTCATACAGCCACCATGTCCAAGTCCAAAAAGGTTTATATACGTCCTCCGTTTAAACCTAAATACCGGTGTTATGGCAGCAGATAGCTGCCATAACCCTGGTATTTTTTTAAACGGTGGACGGTTGGCTTTCCGATAGGGGTGGTCCCAGCGGCGAATTCGCCGCGGGATACCCTTCCGGGATGGCGGAAGAGGTGCCCCCCCCGCAAGCTTGCCCTCACTCGACTCTATGGTCTTGGAGGACCGGAGCTACGGCAAACGTCGTTGCCTAGCAACCGCTTTAAAGGTCCCTTTTTTTTTCATTTTATTTTATTATTATTTTTCTTTTCTATCTTTTAGTGTACTTGTAAGATCTGAGGACTTTGTGACCCCAGATCTCACAAAAAAGAGGTCCTGTCGCGCCTTTTTCTATTACAAGGAATGTTTACATTCCTAGTAAAAGAAATAAAAATGATAAATTTTTTTTTAAACGGTGTGAAAATAAAAAATAATAAATAAAATAAGTAGTAAAAAAAAAATTTAAAGCGCCCTGTCCCCGTGAGCTCGCGCGCAGAAGCGAACGCATACGGAAACCCCGCCACATATGTAAATGGTGTTCAAACCACACATGTGAGGTATCGCCGCGATCGTTAGAGCAAGAGCAATAATTTGAGCCCTAGACCTCTGTAACTCTAAGATGGCAACCTGTAGAAATTTTTAAAATGTCGCCTATGGGGATTTTTAAGTACCAAAGTTTGTCGCCATTCCATGAGCGTGCGCAATTTTGAAGCATGACATGTTGGGTATCTATTTACTCAGCGTAACATTATCTTTCACATTATGGAAAAAAATTGGGCTAACTTTACTGGTTTCTTATTTTTTTATTGAAAAAAGTGATTTTTTTCCAAAAAAATTGCGTTTGGAAGACCACTGCGCAAATATGGTGTAATAAAAAATATTGCAATAATCTCCATTTTATTCTCTAGGGTCTCTGCTAAAAAAATATATATAATGTTTGGGGGTTCTAAGTAGTTTTCTAGCAAAAACAACTGATTTTAGCTTGTAAACACCAAATGTCAAAAATATGCCTAGGCAAGTGGCTAGGATGCACGATGGTGCTTCTTGGATGTTGGGCCCCTCTATATGGCTAGACTGTGAAAAAGTCTCACACATGTGGTATTGCCATACTCAGGAGGAGTGGCAGAATGTATTTTGGGGTGTCATTTTTGCTGTGTACATGCTATGTGTTAGGAATATCCTATAAATTGACAACTTTGTGTAAAAAAAAAAGTCTTCATTTTTTTCCCACATTTTCCAAAAACTTGTGGAAAAAAATGACATTGTTAGGGTATTCTGCCTTCCATTTCTCACACGTTGAATAATCAGTGGAAGTGTTAGTAAAGAGGCTTAGGAAACACTCCCCTGTTTCTTCAGGTATGTTCAATGGGACTGTACCTAAGTGTGGTCTAGCACTGCCACAGACATAACAATTGGTTCTATTGTGTTTACTCGCACTGTACCTCATCCACTCTAGCCAGAGATTGGCTTTTGTGAAACGGTTTCAGCTGCCATTGTATCCTCAAAGGTAGGATCTGCCATCTCACCCCTATCAGAGGGACTAAGATTGCGTATATTTAGAACAAGTGTCATGCTAGGCCCTGGTTTATGTAAGGTGAGACGGTCAACAAGGGCTCTCCTTGGCTATCCTTACTATCATAAGCTGGTTGGGGTTGGTATCCCCAAGGTGTCCCTGTGTTCCAAGCTGCTGCTCCCCAATAGGCACAATTCTTTCCCCATGACCCCTTGGTGACACAAATATACCCTTCCCCATGTCCTCTTATACCATTCTGATCTGCTATCGAGTTTGGGGCATGGGAGTATTTTACATGCATGAAAATCAAACGTGGCTGCATTGCAGTGATCTTTCCATTATTTTCAGTAATGGCTGCCTGTTGCGCCTTAGTTGTTCCCAACAAGAAAAGGATATATATATAATCATGCTTCGTCCTCGTCCGCCCCCTTAGGCGCAGGGGCTTTCTTACAATGGGAGGCGTGTATCCAGGTGTTCTTTCCAGCCACCTTCACTGATGTGGCAGTTACTAGGAGGACTTGGAAGGGACCATCAAATCTGGGCTCGAGGGAGTGTTTTCATACAAATTTCTTTATATAGACCCAGTCGCCGGGAACCAGCTTGTGTGTTCCTATATCTAGTTCAGGATCTGGAATGGAAGAAGACACTCTCGCACGGATGCGGGTTAATTCACGAGACAATGCAATCACATAATCAGCCAATACGTCAAATTGAAGTTGTAACTGTTGCGGATAATAACATCCTAGTCTAGGGGCTGACCCAAACAGTATCTCATAGGGTGATAAACCATGGCTCCCTCTGGGAGTGTATCTGACACTAAACAAAGCAATAGGTAAACTGTCTGGCCAACTCATTCCTGTCTCCTGGGACATTTTTAACATCCTAGACTTTATTGTACCATTCAGTCTCTCTACCTTTCCACTACTTTGTGGATGGTATGGGGTGTGAAAAGCTAGTGTGACCCCGAAGGCTGTCCATATTTCTTTGGTTACTGAGGCCGTGAAAGCCGGCCCTTGATCACTCTCTATAACCTCTGGGACACCATACCTGCACACTACTTCTGTTAGAAGCTTTTTAGCTGTGGTCTATGATCACCAAAGCGTACTCATATCGGCCACTCTTTGGCATCTGGATGTGGTCAATCTGTATTCTCTGGAAAGGATACTGGGCTTTTGCTAGGTGTTTTCTGGGCACTTTCTCCGGTCTTCCAGGGTTGCACTTATCACAAATAGTACATGATTTGCAAAAATTGTTGGTGAGTGGGGTGATCCCTGGGGCCAAAAAGTATTTGTTGATCAGGGCGTTCATCAAAGTTTTTGATAGGTGAGAGGCATCATGAGCCCACTGTACTACTGCTGGGAACATAGATCGTGGCAAACATGGTCTCTTGTCCACTTCCATGAGTCCATTCTTCAATGTGGCTCCTTTCTTTATCCACATCTCCTTTTCTTCTTTACTTGCTGCTTTCTGTTGTTCTTTGAGGGGTGTCCAGTCTACAGATGGGCTTTGCAGGACCATGGTGGTTTGTACAGCTTCAGTATCTTGTATGTTCTGTGGTGCTGATGCTGTTCCATCCGAAGCAGGCATGTCCACTCTGTTGTTAACTTCTCGCACTTCGTATGCAGCCTGCTTTGTGGCGGTGTCCGCCAGGTGGTTGCCTCGTGCTCAAAAAGACCCATAATGCATAATAGAATATACGTTGGAGTGTTTGCTTTCCAAAATGGGGTAATTTTGTGGACTTTTCCATTGTATTGGTGCTATAGGGCCTTCAAAAGTGTGATAGGTAGTAAGAAAGTTTTATGTGTATTTATGCTCCTAGAATGCCTGAAGGTGCTTCTTGGATGTGGAGTCTCTTTTTGTGGCCAGGCTGTGTAAAAGTCTCACGCATGTGGTATCACCATACTCAGAAGGAGTAGCAGAATGTATTTTGGGGTGTCATTTTTGCTGCGTACGTGCTGTGTGTTAGAAATAGCTTATAAATTGACAACTTTGTGGGAAAAAAAAGAAAAAAACTTTTTTTTCTTAATTTTCCCAAGAATTGTGGGAAAAAATTATAACTTCAAAAAACTTACCATGCCTCTTACTAACTACCTTGGACTGTCTACTTTACAAAAAGGGGTCATTTGGGGGGTATTTGTACTGTCCTCACATTTCAGGGCCTCAAGAAAGGAGATAGGCCGTCAGTACATCTGGTGTGATCAATTTTCAGTAATTGGTACCATAGCTTCTAGACTCAATAACTTTCACACAGACTAAATAATATACACTAATTTGGGTTAATTTTACCAGAGATATGTAGCAGTATAAATTTTGGCCCAAATGTATGAAGAAAAATTATTTTTTTTGCAAAATGTTATAATAGAAACTAAAAAAAGTGTTTTTTTTTTCAAAATTTTTGCTCTTTTTTTGCTTATATCACGAAAAAAAAAACCCAGTTGTGATCAAATACCACCAAAAGAAAGCTCTATTTGTGTGAAAAAAATGATAAAAATTTTGTTTGGTTACAGTGTAGCATGACTGGGCAATTGTCATTCAAAGTGCGAGAGTGCTGAAAGCTGAAAATTGGTCTGGGCAGGAAGGGGGTCTAACTGCTCTGTATGGAAGTGGTTAACACTGCTATAGGGGAAGGGTATATCCCCACTTCCAGGCAAGAAATGAAAGTAGTCAGTGATTTATTAACACTTTAGAAATGCTAATTTCCATACTTTACAGCTGAATTTCAGGAAAATAGCTAAATACACAGATAAAATTTATAGACAGTATGAGAGTTTTTTCTTTAAATCCAATGTTTTTTTAAAATAAAACTTAACATTATTTTATTTTCCAATCAGTACCAGAGATAGTACTAACATGGATTGAAAAGACGATGCATTAAGATAATAAAACCTTTTTACTTTAAACCCTTTTAGCAGAGAAAGCACAAAATAATTTTACTGAAAGGAACCTTCTCAACAAATAAAACCACTTCAACTCAGGCTTCACTGTTTAATAAAAAAAAAAATAAATAAAAATGAAATGATTTTGTTGCCGATGAGGAACACTTTTTCTGAAAATGTTAGTTTCCTGGCTGTCATACTAATCGTTTTCACAGACCAAGAACAAAATTAAAAATGAATGCAAGGACTTCTGAATTTCCTTCAACCTTCTAAATCTGCATAGCTGTTTTGGGTCAGGGACTTGATAGTAAAATAGTGAAGCCAAAGCTATTTTTTAATCTAAGCATTAGTAACTGTGTACAAACTGAAAGTTTATCATTTTTAATGTTAAACTTAGTACATGAATATATCTGCTCTGTAAACAATATGTAGGTGTCCCATTTGGCTTCTTGCTTGGACTAATATGGAGCTGTTGAGTATATATATGCATCAATAAAATGACACGAGGCCAGATTGCTGTTCTCATTACTTTGAGCAGCAGTATATTAATGTGCCTCTCTGGCATGACTGGAGTGTGGCTGGTAGTGTGAATTTATATTCTAGCTGTCAAAAACTTTAAACACATATATGATCAATTTTTATAACAATGGTAAATGTAATAACAATGGGCTTTTCCATGGAATTACAGTACATATACAAGAATAAATGCAGATAGCAAGCAAGCCATTTGTTTGACAGGGGCCTGGCAGTGATCCTTTTTGGTGTGAGGCTCCTGACACTAATAACAAGTGTGTATAGCTGGCCAGTTTTATATCATATGCTACCCTCTTTTTACTTAACCCTCCCCTACCTTAAAGTGGAGTTCCACCCAAAAGTGGAACTTCCGCTTTAAGTGCTCCTGACCCCCTGACATGCCACATTCGGCATGTCATTTTTTTGGGGGGGGGCTCAAGCGGAAGTTCTCCTCCCCCCTCCCTCCCTGCAATCTTCTGGGACACATCACAGGTCCCAGAAGATTGCCCAGCCACTAAGGAAGCGCAGCGTGTCTCGCGCATGTGCAGTGCGCACCCTGGTGTGAGCAGCTGGGTGCCCACACTTGTGATGCCGGCACGGCGGGGAGAAGAGGGAGAGAATCGAGGCTCCTGACGGCCACATCGCTGGATCGTGGGACAGGTGAGTGTGTGTTTATTAAAAGTCAGCAGCTACACTTTTTGTAGCTGCTGACTTTTAATAAACACAAAACGGCTGGAACCCTGCTTTAACACATTCTCTAACCTGAGCCCTTGACATTAAGTGGACCTTATCTCAAACTGGAAATATTTACTTTGTTATAAAGAAACATCTAGAAATATTATTGTGTCCAAACAGAACACTGACAAATCTACCTTTTGTCTTTAACACCTGAAAAATAGCAGTATACTTCCTGTGCCCATGCATTCCTTTGCCATGAGCTTATACCTGTATATCTGCAGTGTAAGATCATCTAAGGCACTACTCCTCTGACTTCTAGGCTTGGCTTAAAGTGGTTTTAAAATCTTCTGTGTTCAGAAGCCCCCCTCAGCCCCCCTAAAACTTACCTGAGCCCCATCTAGATCCAGCAATATTGCACGAGAGGCTCAGCTGTCTGGAAATCTCCCTCCTGATTGGCTAAGACATTGGTGCCCGCTGCAGTCAAAGTCAGTGAGCCAATGAGGAGAGAGAGGGGGCAGGGCTGAACCACAGCTCCGTATTCTAAATGAACACAGCGAGCAGTAGCTCAGGTGCCCCCATAGCAAGCTGCTTGCTGTGGGGGCACTTGGCTGGAAGAGGAACCCGAGAAGAGGAGGATCTGGGCTACTCTGTGCAAAACCAACTGCACATAGCAGGTAAGTACAACCTGTTTGGCTTTGTAAACCAAAAAAATGAGACTTTAGTATAACTTTAAGAAATCTGTAGTGTTTTTGTACACCTGTTATGTTGTAAACATTGGTAAAATTCTTAATAAATACTGAATGCCAAAAAAAGAGATTTGGACTGAGATTTTGTAATGTCACTTCTGTGCTGCTCTCCTTGCTGTAGTATAACCTGTACCTAGGGATCTGCAGTGCAAGGATCTTCCTGCATCTGTTTCATTCCTTCTGTCACGATTTGTGCTTCCTGCACATCTCCTGTTGCTGCTCAATAAAATTTCCACCATTCATAAGATCACCAGTCCAAACCTGCCTACTTTCTAAGATATAAAATAGGGACACCTTTTAGCGCAATTCTTTTTTTTAATTCCTCCACATACTTGCCAAAAGTATAAAGTGCCGAGATCCTAGTGCCATAAAAATGCTCCAACCAGGTGCTACTTTTTGGTTTTGTTACAATAAATTTGAGCAAGATTTTATCATTATGTGTGAAAAGACTCCGGTGAAGCATGTATATTAGTGTAAAGCGAATGATCATCTCCTTGCAAAAATTAACCACTTACCGCCTGCCCGCCGTCGATGTATGTCGGTCCTTTGACACTAAATACCGGGGTTATGGCAGCAGATAGCTGCCATAGCCCCGGTATTTTTAAAAACAGCGGGCGATCGGCTTTCAGGTAAGGGTGGTCCCAGCGGCGGATTCGCCACAGGATCACCCTTACAGTGCGGCAGAAGAGGTGCCCCCCAGCCTGCCTCATCCTGATCCTTTTCCCCGCTTACCGGACCCGCCAGCAGCGGAGAAAGCGATCCGGTCCCGGATTCTCTTAGACAGGAAGTTGAGTGAGGGCAAGATGGCCCTCACTCGACTCTATGGTCTTGGAGGACCGGAGCGACCTCAAACGTCATTGGCTAGCAACCGGTTTAAAGAGCCGATTTTGTTTAACCATTTTTTTTTCTTTTTTACTGTAGTTGTCAGGTCTGAGGACTTTTTGACCCCCAGATCTCACAATAAAGAGGTCCTGTCATGCCTATTTCTATTACAAGGATTGTTTACATTCCTTGTAATAGTAATAAAAATTATCAATTTTTTTTTTAAACTGTGTAAAAATAAAAAATAATAAATAAAATAAATAGCTCGCGAACGCATACGGAAGCCCCGCCCACATATGTAAACGGTGTTCAAACCACACATGTGAGGTATCGCCGCGATCGTTAGAGCGAGAGCAATAATTTAAGCCCTAGACCTCCTCTGTAACTCTAAGTTGTAGAAATTTTTAAAGTGTTGCCTATGCGATTTTTAAGCACCAAAGTTTGTGGCCATTACGCGAGCGTGCACAATTTTGAAGCATGACATGTTGAGTATCTATTTACTTGGCGTAACATTATCTTTCACATTATGGAAACAAATTGGGCTAACTTTACTGTTTCTTATTTTTAATTAAAAAAAAAATGAATCTTTTCCAAAATAATTGCGTTTGGAAGACCACTGCGCAAATACGGTGATAAAAAATATCGCAATGGTCTCCATTTTATTCTCTAGAGTCTCTGCTAAAAAAAAAATATATAATGTTTAGGGGTTCTAAGTAGTTTTCTAGCAAAAAAAAAAAGAAGATTTTTCCTTGTAAACACCAAGTGTCAAAAATAGGCTTGGTTTAAAGTGGTTATTATTTTAAATATCCGTTGTTGCTGGACCCTTTGATGGGACCCTCCTCATATGGATATTCTCTATAATTGCACAATGACAAAATATTGGGGGAACCAAATGCACTTTCATTTTGGAAGGTAGAAGAGACACAAACTTCTGTGGGAAACTTCCTATAAAAGACAATAACATCATTATTGCAAAACCTGATTACCTGGAATTCATTGAGTCCATAGATTTGTCATTCTGCATTCAGTACAAACATAAATGTGTTCTTGTGATTCACAGACCATAATAAAATAGAATAAATATGTAATATGTATAAATGTGTATTTGCAGGACTTTTAGCCCTTGATTTGGAATTTCAAAAAGGGCAAAGGATTGCAGGTGAGCGCACATTGCACTCAGTGGTGGATAGTAGGGGGTTGGATTTTGCACAGGAATCACTACAGATCACGGAATATTTTAATTGTATTGTGGAGCACTTATATACGGTTGATTCACTGACCTTTTACCAAGTACATTGGGAGAAAAGATCTTTCTTTCTTTTTTTTTTTTGTGCATTCTTGTTTATTTGGTTGGATACTTTTTACAAGTTATATATGGACTTTCTTTACGGACTTTCTTTACACTTTTATTTGTTCTATATTTCAAGTTTTATTATCATAAAAGTTAATTTAAGTTATCACATTGCATATTAATTAGAACAGCGCACCACTTCACCATTACAGTTTTACATTGTCTTTCAAGAGTTTGAGTGCTTGATTTGGTGGTAGCAGCAATTCTTAGATTGTTTGTATTTGTTTTGATTACCAGTTAGCTCAACATAGCAGGGCACCAGTGGAAGGATTGCAGAGTTGGTGGAAGGGTCCTTCTTTGGGTGACCATGTCGCTGCATGGTTGGAATTCCCATTTGCATTGATTTCCCAATAGCTGTCCATTGTCAGGGTCCCCATGGGCTCCCCACTCCTGTATGAGGCTTTAAAAATGGTTTAAAATGTATTTTAAAGAAAAATTACAAAGGGTGATTAGGCTTCCCTAGAGATGGCTTTTAAGGAGGCACAATAAAAACAGATTCTTTAAAACACATAAATCTTTCTTTAGCTTTGAATATTCAGTCTTCACGTGTGGGGTGCACATGCTCCTTTTTTTTCCCTACAGATTTTCCTATTGTGTGTACGGGCCTTTAGGGACCCATTCTACTAATTGGAGCAAACTGCTCACCAACCAGACAGCAGGACATCTGTTACTATACTAGAGTGAAATACTAAGGTCAAGTCTCTTAAGGCAGAACTAAACCCTCCTCTCCTACAGCCAAGGAAGATACAATTGGATGGCACAGTGGTGTAGCAGTTAGCACTTTCACCTAGCAGCAAAAGGGTCACTGGTTCAAATCCCAACCACAACACTACCTGCCTGGAGTTTGTATGTTCTCTCTGTGCCTGCATGGGTTTCCTCCCAAACTCCAAAAGACATGCTGATAGGTTAATTGGATCTGGTCTAAATTGGCCCTACTATGTGTATGTATGAATGTGAGTTAGGGATTGTATGCTCCTTGAGGGTTGCGACTGATGGAAATGTACAATATGTATGTAAAGCGCTGTGTAAAAATGGACAGCACTATATAAGTACCTGAAGTAAATAAATCTTGGCCTGCTCTGTTTGATCTGCAGTTGCCATGGGGCTGCTCATGTGATTAGTTATGATACCAGCCACTTGATGATTAATGGTTTGGTTGAGAGCAAAAGCAACGGTTTTCAGAAGCTATCATTTACAGAATTCTTTCAATGTAACTGTTTTGGGAAACAGTTACCTCAATGGATTTAGTTCCGCTTTAAAGGCCTTGTAACATCTTCTTACAAGTTAAAGCGGAGCTCCAGCCCCTCCACCAAAAAATGGAAAGTCAGCAGCTACAAATACTGTAGCTGCTGACTTTAACTAATCGGGCAGTTACCTGTACAGGGATCCTGCGGTGTCCTCACTCAATCGGCTCTCAGGTGCTGCTGCCGCCACCTTGGGTAAGGGAGACCGGCAGTAAAGCCTTGTGGGTTCACAGCCAGTTTCCTACTGCACGTGCACGAATCGTGCTGCACTTTCCCAATGGGCCAGCTGCGTCGAAGGGTCAAACTTCTAGCTGATTTTGCCACGGTGAACTCAGCAGGAAGTTAGAGCAGGTACCTGTCAAAACCATATACCTGCTCCCCCCAGCAAGGTGCCAAATGTGGCACTGGAGGGAGGGGGGGGGGGGAGGCAGACAAGCGGAGCCTCCCCTTTGACAGCTGTGCTTGGGTAAACAGCGATAACTTCTGCATTGACATTTACCTGCAAATGAGTGTATGAGGCTTTTACCCAGGTTAAAAAGTGGCAAATTCAGGGAGAAACACTGTACGTACATGCGCGGGTAAATGCAGATACAGAGGCCACTATCTGTTACCAGAGCATGGCCACACACAGCCATTCTCTTGTATTGGTGGCTGTGCGTGGTATGTTTGGCTCCCCAGGCACCAGAAAGTGATGTGGATTTTATGCCTCAGCACACAGGTACCTATGTGCCTGAGGCCTACGTACATAATTTACTGTATTTTCTATTTTGATATTATATATATATATATATATATATATATATACAGTATACATATATATATATATATATATATATATATATATATATATATATATATATATATATAGTATATATATATATATACACATATATAAATATATATATAGTATCCAGGTAGGGAGTTTCATACCACTGAAGGATTTTTTTTCAGAACATGGGATATACAGTGGTGATCGAAAGTTTGGGCAACCCAGGTAACAATTTGTGTTAATGTGCATAAAGAAGCCAAGGAAAGATGGGAAAATCTCCAAAAGGCATCAAATTACAGATTAGACATTCTTATAATATGTCAACAAAAGTTAGATTTTATTTCCATCGTTTACACTTTCAAAATAACAGAAAACAAAAAAATGGCGTCTGCAAAAGTTTGGGTACCCTGCAGAGTTAATATCTTGTACTGCCCCCTTTGACAAGTACCACGGCTTGTAAACGCTTTTTGTAGCCAGCCAAGAGTCTTTCAATTCTTGAGGTATCTTTGCCCATTCTTCCTTACAAAAGTCTTCCAGTTTTTTGAGATTTCTAGGCTGTCTATCACGCACTGCTCTTCTAAAGTCTATCCATAGATTTTCAATTATGTTGAGGTCAGGAGATTGTGAAGGCCATGGCAAAATCTTCAGCTTACGCCTCTTGATGTAATCCCTTGTGGATTTCAAGGTGTGTTTAGGATCATTATCCATTTGTAGAAGCCATTCTCTCTTTAACTTCAGCTTTTTCACAGATGGCATCAAGTTACCATCCAAAATTTGCTGAAATTTTATTGAATCCATTTTTCCTTCTACTCGTGAGATGTTCCCTGTGCCACTGGCTGCAATACAACCCCAAAGCATGATTGATTCCCCCCCCCCCCCCTCCAATGCTTAACAGTTGGATTAAGGTTATTTTCATTAAATTCTGCACCCCTTCTTCTCCAAACGCACCTTTGCTCATTCCGGCCAAAAAGTTCAATTTTAACCTCATCGGTCCACAGAACTTGTTTCCAAAATGCATCGGTCTTGTCTATATGTTCATTTGCAAAGTTCAAACGCTGATTTTTGTGGTGAGGACATAGAAGAGGTTTTCTTCTGATGACTCTTCCATGAAGACCATATTTGTACAAGTATCTCTTTATAGTGGAATAGTTTACCAAAACTCCAGTGTCTGCCAGATCTTTCTGGAGGGATCGTGCAGTCAAACGTGGGTTTTGAATTGTTTTTCTCACAATCCTGCGAGCTGTTCTGTCTGATATTTTTTCTTGGTCTTTCAGATCTTGCTTTAACTTCCACTGTTCCTGATGACTGCCATTTCTTAATTACATTCCGAACAAAGGATATTGACATCTGAAAACACTTTGCTATCTTCTTATAGCCTTCTCCAGCTTTGTGAACTATTTTCAGTTTCAGTTTTCTAGACAACTTCTTAGAAGATCCCATGGTGCTGATTGTTGGGGCAAGGTCAGATGAGTCTGGGCATTTAAAACCTTTGAGATTGACATCACCTGGTCTTCCCAGACGATGATTGAGAACAATCCATGACACTGGCAGGTCTCAGCCTTGCAAAGGGGGCAGTGCATGCTATAAATTCTGCAGGGTGCCCAAACTTTTGCAGACACCATATTTTTGTTTTCTGTAATTTTGAAAGTATCAATGATGGAAATAAAATCTAACTTTTTTTGACATATTATAAGAATGTCTAATCTGTAATTTGATGCCGTTTGGAGATTTTTTCCATCTTTCCTTGGCTTCTTTATGCACATTAATACAAATTTGTACCTGGGGTGCCCACACTTTCGATCACCACTGTACACTATAATAGCCTGTGGCAACAGATCCAAACATACCATGCTCTTCATCTAGCTAGTTACAAATAAATGTAGCTAACAATATAAAGTGAAAAAGCTGAAAATGTCATCATTCACTCACTGAGAAACGTGTAACTTGAAGACTTTATCATAAAAGGAAAACATCAAAATATCAAGGTTATCTAGAAATAAATACATGTCATTACTTGCAAAAACATATCAAGCTTGTATAGCCAAAAAAAAAAAAAATAAAGTGATTTTTTATTACCCTAAACCTCATAGCAGTGGAGATGGATCTCACTTCTGAAAAAAAAATGTATACTTAGTATGCATACCTTGTATACAAGCACACCCAATAGATTATACCACAATTATTATTTATTCCTTTTCATCTGAATAGTTCTTTTAGTATGATCTACATATATTTGTATGACAATGCTCTTGATTTACATATAATCAATTTGAAACAGTAGAAAATTTGAACTGGTAAGATTGATGGTCATTCATGACTACAGATGGACATCTGGCAAATATAGAGGAAGACAGAGCTGAAGATAATAAACTTTGCAAACCAGAGGGATTCTATGAATGGAGTTTGGCGCCGGACTGACCTACTTAATTAATGTTTAGGTCCCTTGTCAAGATAAATCTCTTTGTGACCAGACAGTGTGGTGCATCAGACAGTGTGGCCATTAGATGTGCAGTGGAATCAACGAAAGTAGCTTATTTCCTGACCTCCAACCGGGAAGGTCACAAGTGAAGGGCAGAATCCATCACCTTAATTGTTAATGATTTTTGCATGAAAAATACATTTTAAGAGGTGTCCTTAAAATGTAATCATACATATGGCATTCAATTCAATGGGCTTCCCAAGAAAGACCGACCATTTCCTTGAAGGTCTTGTACCAGCTTATCCTATCCTCTGAAATATATTTGACACGTAGAAAGCAGTTCAGTTTTCAGTGCTATACTCAACAAGGATAGGAAGTAGGTTTTGGTCCATAATTTGTGAGTTTTCCCCCCCCTTTGGCATTTTTCGTGTTTTGTTGCCTCACAACCTTGAATTAACATGGATTGTTTGAGGATTTGCATGATTTAATTTACAAAACATGTCCACAACTTTAAAGTTTTTTTTTTTTTTTATTGTGAAGCAAACAACAAATAGGACAAAATGACAGAAAAAGTCAATGTGCATAAAAGTCAAAAGACCCTCCTAAAGTCAATACTTTGTAGAGCCACCTTTTGCGGCAATCACAGCTCCAAGTCGCTTTGGATAAGTCTCCATGAGCTTGCCACATCTTACCACTGAGATTTTTGCCCATTCCTCCTTGCAAAACTGCTCCAGCTCCTTTAAGTTGGATGGTTTGCGCTCGTGAACAGCAATCTTTAAGTCTGACCACAGATTTTCTAGTGGATTGAGGTCCGGGCTTTGACTAGGCCTTTCCAAAACATTTACTTGTTTCCCCTTAAACCACTCAAGTGTTGCTTTAGCAGTGTGTTTGGGGTCATTGTCCTGCTGAAAGGTGAACCTCTGTTCTAGCCTCAAATCACGCACAGAGCGGTACAGGTTTTCTTAAAGAATATCCCTGTATTTAAGACCATCCATCTTTCCCTCAACTCTGACCAGTTTCCCAGTCCCGGCTGCTGAAAAACATCCCCACAGCATGATGCTGCCACCACCATGTTTCACTGTGGGGATGGTGTTCTTTGGATGATGTGATGTGTTGGGTTTGCACCAGACATTTTTTTTGATGGCCGAAAAGTTCAATATTAGTCTCATCAGACCAGAGCACATTCCTTCATACATTTTGGGAGTCTCCCATATGCCTTTTAGCAAACTCAAAACGTGACATTTTATTCTTGCTGAAAGTAATGGCTTTCTTCTGGCCACTCTGCCATAAAGCCCAACTCTATGGAGCGTACGGCTCTTTGTCCTCCTATGTACAGATACTCCAGTTTCTGCGCTTGAACTCTGCAGCTCCTCCAGGATTACCTTAGGTCTCTGTGCTGCCTCTAAAAATTAATGCCCTCCTTGCACGGTTCATGAGTTTTGGTGGCAGGTTTGCTGTTGTGCCATGTTCTTTCCATTTGGTTATGATAGATTTGATGGTGCTCCTGGGGATCATCAAAGATTTGGATATTTTTTTATAACCTAACCCGGACTTGTACTTCTCAACAACATTGTCCCTTACTTGTTTGGAGAATTCCTTGGTCTTCATGGCAGTGTTTGGTTAGTGATGCCTCTTGCTTAGGTGTTGCAGCCTCTGGGGCCTTTCAAAAAAGGTGTGTATATGCAATGACAGAACATGTGACACTTAGATTGCACACAGGTGGACATCATTTCACTAATTATGTGACTTCTAATTGGTTGCACCAGAGCTTTTTATGGGCTTCATAACAAAGGGGTGAATACATGCGCACATGCCAATTTTCTGTTTTCTATTTCTAAAAAACTCGAACTTAAAGCGAAGTTCCGGCCTCGGGGGTCAAATTTAGATAAAAATACCCCCGGGACAGTGAGGGCTAGTACATTCCACAATGGATAGCCTCTGAACTGTCCCGAGTCGCACTTACCTGTAAAAAGAAATACTTACCTTGAAAAGTTCTTCTCCAGCGCTGCCATCTCAGGTGTGGGCAGCTGAAGCAAGCCCGTCCTCTTCTGCAGCCTCTTTGGTGACGTTGGAGTCCCACAATGCACTGCACCGGCCCTGGTCGTTACTTCCGGTGCAGGCGCGGCATCCCTGCACAGCTTCTGTGCATGCCCAGAAGCTGTTTAATAGGAAATACCGCGTCTGCACCGGAAGTGACGAGCGGGGCCGGGGGCAGGCGCATTTACTCCTGGGAGCGATGACATTCAGCTCCCAGGAGTCATAGCAAACCGGAAGAGACTGCGCAGGCCGCGGCCGCAAAGGGAGGAAGTGGAAGGAAGGTGAATATATTTTCTTCAATATCAAGGTAAGTGACCAAAAAAAAAAAAATTGGGAGCATCCATTTCTTTTTCAGGTGGCCCTCAGCAAGCGGATGGCCCAAAATCGATTTTTTCAATTTTGTGGCCGGAACTCCGTTTTAAGTCTGTAATGTAACAAAATAGGTAAAATGTCAAGGGGGGTGAATACGTTTGCAAGGCACTGTAGTTATATAACATTTATGAAAAAATACTAAAGTTTGTCAGGATTTAACAGACCTCACAAGTGGCTGCTCAGTGGGGAGCACTGCATTTTGGGAGGAGGTCACCTATTCCTCCCTATCTAGAAGCTTTAGGTAGTTACTTCATATTCTGATTGAGCAATAGTGCAGATGGGGAGCTGTTCTTTCCAGAGCTCCTGTTAGTTTGCCCTGAAGGAACCTTAGTATTTGAAATCAGACATATCCTTGGACCAGTCACTATTATGATGGTCAACATCCAATCATAGATGCTATTTACTTTAAGAAAGGAATTAAAGCCAAATGTTTATTCACTTATAGTGGTAGTCCTCACGACCTCCATAGGCAGAGAATTCCAAAGCCTGTTTAGCCTTATTATAAAATAAGTCTTCTATTGCTGCAGATGAGATTACCCCTTAGTCCATGTCTTGATAACAGTTAAAGTGAATGTAAAACAATCCATTCAGTTTAAAATAGAAATGAAAGGCAAAAGATTTTTGTATAGATATAAAAAAAAAATGTGTAAACACCTTTTTCCTCTTTTTTATAGCTGTTCACATTCCCTCACATTCCCTTGTTCTCAGCTGCTTAAGAGCTGGGGGAGGGGAAGCAGCAGCACACTGAGCTTCCCAGTAAATGGCTGTGCAGGGGGGGGGGGGGTTGTCAGCGGGCTGAGTTCCCAGCACAGCTAGAGAACTGACCATGCTGTGCTCTCCTGCTTAGTATGGTCAGTTTTTATTAGGAAAGCAGAGGGACTAGCAGAAACACCAGGGATTTCACGCAAAGGAAGCAATACAAAGATAACGAGATACATTCTTATACAAGTACATGGTGCAGCAGGCACATGTCGATTCAGGAATATGAAATGCTGAGGTAACAAACGCTTTAATGTCAGGACAAGGGGAAATCCTTTTGAACAGGAGGGGAGGACATTGGAAACACCTGCCAACATTTAACCCCGTCCTGCCAACGGAACGCAAATATGCAGCCTCCGCTTCAAGGAGTTGTACTGGAGTGATGCCTACAACTAGAGGCCAGTACCATTTTTTAGAGCCGACAGTTGACTTTCTTGTAATAACAACTGATGCAGCTCAGTAGCTGCTTAGTTGTTATTTAAATGAATGGGAGGGGATGCAACCCCCCCTCCCACCACCTTCCGCTGCTCGCCCGGATCTCCCGTCCCACCAGGAGGCCCGAGTGACCAGCCGGTATGTCCGCCGCCTGGCCGGCTTTGATCAGGTCTCCGATGTAGAAACCCAGAAGCAATATCGTGAAATCACTTCCGGTTACTGAAGCCTTAAAGGCGCCAGATTTTTTAAAAATGACAGTGTTCAAAACAGCCACACTTGGTGTTTTGAATGCATTTAAGTGCAAAGGAGGGATTTGGGGTCTTTTAGACTACCTCCATAAAGAGGACCGGTCACTGCCTATGTGACAATAAATCCCTTGTGACAGCAATAAAAGTGATCAAGAAAAAAAAAAGAAATTGAAAGGGACATTGTAAAAAAAAGAAATTAATAAAATGAAAAAAAAAATGTAAAGTGCCCTGTCCCTCTATGCTAAGTTGCGCCCGCATATGTAAATAGTGTTCAAACCACACATGTGAGGTATCGCCACAATAGTTAGAGTGAGAGCAATAATTCAAGCACTAGAACTCCTCTGTAACACTAAACAGGCAACCGTTAAAATTTTTAAAGCGCCTCCTATGGAGATTTTTAAGTACCGTAGTTTGTCACCATTCCACGAGTGTGCGCAATTTTAAAGCATGACATGTTAGGTATCTATTTACTCAGCATAACATCATCTTTCACATTATACTGAAAATTTGGCTAACTTTACTGTTTTGTTTTTTTATTATAGTTTATGAAAGTGTATTTCTTTAAAAAAAGAATTGCATTTGAAAGACCGCTGCGCAAATATCGTGTGACATAAAATATTGCAACGATCGCCATTTTATGTCACGCTGTATTTTTTGGGGGGTTATGTTTGGGGGTCCTAAGTAATTTTTCTAGCCAAAAATACTGATTTTCACTTGTAAGCAACAAATGTCAGAAAAAGACTTAGGCATGGAGGGGTTAAACTGTCAAAGATGGGTTTTCCCTTCACATTAAGGAGTTTTCCATTTACTTCCTGGTGTGTCACTGTAACAGGAAGTGAGAAGGAGGAGGCAAGAAAAAGAAGCTGAAGAAAATTGAAACCCCCACCCGCTCTGTCCAATATGAGGAAAATGTGTTGGTTGAAGTTTCATTGTAGTTGCAGTTTTTTTTATTGCAACAAACTACTTTTTTGTGCCTTTTGGTATATTAAGCTCCTCATCACACTAGTATCTTGCCAAAATGCACAAGGCCAAAACAAAAATGATACCTCTGCTATTGATTGTACTGTAGTTATATACACAGTATAACACTGTATATAATACAATTCACCAGTATCATTATTTTACATTGATAATGGGTTACAATTATTTTTGGATCTGTCTAATATTTTGAGACTTTTTGGGATTGGGTGTGCTTATTTTGCCACAGCTACCATAAGAAAAAAAGAAGGAAGATCCCAAGAAATGATTACAATTGACAGCAAAGTGATTTCAAAAATCCTTTTACAGGCATTATGTAGCAGAGGATTAACAGTAAAGTCCTCTTTTAACCTTCTGTGTCCGATGGGGCATGTCATATGCCTAAAATTACAAATAACAATGGTGTCTAATGAGCTCTTTTCTTCCCCAGTGCCAGGGCGACATGCAATACAGCCAACGTTACCATTTTCTTTTATTACACAGATCACATGGATGTCCTTGACGTGATAATTCCTTCAACCCTGCAGCTGGGGGAATAGGAAGCACAACAGAGTCATATTCACAGTCTAAAGCTGGCAGTAATCCTTTAGGGGTATCTATAGCCTGGGTACCAGCAGGAAATGACCGGAAATTGTATTAACTCTTCTATAGTCTGCATTGTGTTGTAGCTGTAGGCCTGATTACTTAATTTAAATGTAATTTACTCTGTAGTCAAAGCTGTCCCAGCAAAATGTAAAGCCTAAGGCAAATATGAGATGTGAGGCCTAAATGCAATATTTGATGATCTATATGCTGCTGGCTGCCGATGTTAATAAAGGAATAAAAGGAAGCGTGGCTGTTGGTAATGCTAATGTCATTCCTGTTATTTAAGACGACTGATGGGGGGATTCCTAGTGAGAAATTGCCTTAGGCTTACTTTGGTCTTAAACAGCTTTGAACATCATCAGTGTCTCTAAAGCTGGCTGTACATTGACCAAAGTTCGGCTGGTTCAGCAGTGACCGGCTGAATTTCGATCCACATATGGGCACCGTGGTTGTATGGATCGACTTCTGAACTACCAGCCTGTTGGGTTTTTTCCCAAACAATCAGTTCCACTGGCTATAGCTGGCAACACTTATCATTGTGTTTTCATGGTGGGAAAGGCTCCCTGTTGTGAGAGCACAATAGTACAGCAAGAGTGATTCTAGGTGGATGGGGGAATCAGCACATTTTTTTTTCGTTCAACCACCTGGTTGAATGATAAAAATAAATGTATGTTTCAATATTTTTTTTTATTGAAGTTTAAACATAACAAATCAATAAATCAACAAGCTCACAATTATAGATAAAAATAAATTATAATGTATGGCCTGCCTAACCCTCAGTGCTGAGTATCTTGCACCTTTAATAAAGATTGTATAGACTTTAATGCTACCACTATCTCTCCCTCCTTCAAGCCCACAGTAAAATCAATGTGTTTGGACAAACAAGTATGTGTAAATGTTGGGGCCTTTTTGGTTGCATGCACGTTTTTTTAATGCAGCTCCCATAATACATTGTAGTGCATTACCTTGTGTTGTGGTGCCCTGTAACAAACATCTGTTGGCAAGGTGCTTTGAGGTGCCATTATAATTTACCCTATATGGTGCCTCTTGTGGAGGTGAAGGTCAGTGCTCCACTGATTGGAATTGACGCTGCCCTTGTTATGAAGTCACCACACTGTTAGAGTCTTCAAGACCCAATGAGGACTCTGCCAATGGACCCAATGTGAATTTTCCATGCCACCAGGCAGTGAAGTGGGCCCTGAAGTGGGCACCTGTATATGGACCCTTCTACTCTGCAGTCTAGAAGAAAGAGGACTTGGAACCCAAAATGACCACAAATTCAGGTACGTTTTGGGCAATTTAAATGTTTTATTACTGCAGCAGTTAGGTAAAAGGGGTGTGGGAATGGTTTATGAGGGGCTTTACTGGCTGGATTTCAGCTTTTTTGGATATCTAAAGACATATTTTAGTTTTGACTAAAATAGGGAATGCCATAACAGATTGGTGCTTACCACTCTGTATTCAGGTGCTGGCAGAGATAAAGCGCATCCCACTCCAAGATATAATATAGCATGCAGGTACCGCCCCACACTGTATTCAACTCCAGTGTAAAGTAATTGAAAGAGAGGCTTCAGCTCAAATCCCTGCCTATTGGTCATGCCCCCCTCTGACATATTTCACCCACATTGGACTTTAGAGGTCTTAAGCCCAAAGTGGGTGAAACATGCTAGAGGGGTGTGGTCAATGGGCGTGGATTTGAGCCGATGCCTGTCTTTCATTTACCATACACCGGAGTTGAAAACAAGTAGGGAATGTTCAGATTTCTTCTTGCAGTGTCCAGTTTTGGAGATTTCACCTTACTCTCTGCTCTGGTGATACAGCAGAAAGTGAAGAAAACTTTCCAAAATGAGGGTAAATCCCCTCGTAGACTATCACCAAATCAAGGGTACCCATTTGATGAGTTTCCATTTATTCATATTCTGGTGAAAATGTGGAAGTCCCCATCACTTTCTGTCTTGGTGACAATGGTCATCAAGTTAAATAGATAGTGTGATCAAAAACCGCACATAAAACCTAGTAAGAGGTCTAGCCCCTCCCCACTCTAACCAAATAGATTTAGTACACCTTAACCTTTTTTTAACTTCTATCTTGAATTCAATAAGAAATATTGATAGATTGTATTCCTTAATATTATAAGACTTACTGGATGGAGCACCTTCTAAATGCCCTGGAACAAGCTTGCCAATCAGGAGTTCGGAATTCAATGCATCTTCACTTCTTACATATTCTAGAAGCAATTACTATATACAGTGGTGAAAACTATTAATTGATCCCCTGCAGATTTTGTAAGTATGCCCACTTACAAAGAAATGAAGGGTCTATAATTTTTATCATAGGTGTATTTTAAATAATAGAGACAAAATTTCAACCAAAAATCCAGAAAAAAAAAAAAACACATACAACAAATGCTATAAATTAAGTTTCAGTTCAGTGAGTAAAATAAGTATTTGATTCCCTAGAAAAACATGACTAGTTGGTGGAGAAACTCTTGGCAAGCACACAGGTAAGACGTTTCTTGTAGTTGATGACCATGTTTGCACACATCTCAGGAGGGATTTTCATCCATTCTTCATTACAAAATTTTCTCTAACTCCTTAAGGTTTCTTGGCTGTCTCTTGGCAACTCAAAGTTTCAGCTCCCTCAATTAATTTTCTATAGGATTAAGGTCTGCAAACTGACTAGGCCACTCCATGACTTTAATGTGATTCTACTTGAGCTACTCCTTTGTTGCCTTGGCGGTATGTTTTGGGTCATTGCCGTGCTGAAAGACCCATCCACGATCCATCTTCAGTGTTCTGGCTGAGGGAAGAAGATTCTCATCCAAGTTTTCAGTGAGAGTCCCTGTGTCCTGTACTTGGAGATGGAGCCTAACGAGGAGAGGAAGGGGATCTCTTACACCTCCAGCCTGGTACCCATGATAATGTAATAGATTAAAGCGCAAGGGAAAAGGGATGAACCCACCGCTCCAAAACAGTCTGCAGAGCTGTGATCCCAGAGAGGCTGGAGAAAACCCATGCAGGGTGCTCGCTGAGGTCCGTGGCCCGGAGATTACAAATGTGCAAAAAGAGAGGATGCGGCACTTCTAAATGCAGGAAAATTGTGGAGTTTATTGCACATAAAATAATCCGACATACACCATAGGACAACACACCATTCAGCAAATGCGTTTCACACGATAGTGCTTAATCATTGCTTATGCCTCCTGGGGCCTGTAAAATGTCTTAGGGAAATGGGGGAGAGATCTTATGCTAGGATCGCCAGACAATTCCAGTGGATGTGGGAGCAGGTACCTGCCAGAAATAGGTACCCGCTTCACAAAAAAAGTGCCAAAAGTGTTAGAGTAAGGGGAAGGAAGAGGAGGAGGATCAGCTGAATTTCCCTCATAAGGTGAAGTTCCATTTAAGGTTATCTTCACTACCCTACAGTCAAAAAAACATTTTGACTGGAGTTCTGCTTTAATTCCTTGGCGTCGACCGTCTCCCGGCCCTTTAAGAGTTCAAAAAGCCCGGAGGCGGGTCTTTAGGTCATGTGACCGCTCTGATTGGCTGTAAGAGGGATCACATGATCAGAAAGCTCCCAATCACAAGTATGCCTCAGGAGCTTACCGATCCCCGCAAGCTACCATGCTGGGAGCGTGCAAGGAACATGCAGAGAGCGCGCTTTCAGCATGGTAAGTTGTTTTAACAGGGCTGCATATATGCATCTGCTCTGTGTTAAGGCCCTCCTGCCGAGCGTACGTCCCACGGCAAGAGGTTAAAATTGTTCTACTATAAAACAAAAGAGCTGCCTGAATCAGGACTCCTCATTGTGATCTAAAAAGTTTCATTGCTCAGTGGGTTCCCAGAGGGTTTACTTGTTAGCACTGTATGTTCATTTTATGGTGATTTTAATCATAGGACATCTTTTTATACTATGCACATTTCAAATGATAAAGCTTTATTTATGCAAATGCATGTTCCTAAAGATTAAAAACATTATTGGCCATGACTGGAAAATGAAATAAAGAGAGCATCAGTGTCCCCTTCTCCAGTGATGTACTTAAAGCATAAATTGAAACCAAAAATGTAAAATAGTTATTAAATATGATTGCTACATTATTTTTCTTTTTTTAAGCTAAGAAACATTTTCAGCAAGTACAGAAAGTACCTGTAGATCTTGGCTGAAATAGTGCCCTTGTCACTTCCTGAGAGATAAAAGGTAAACAATGTTATTTTTCTTTTTCTAAACTACTAATCCTGTCATCCCCTAGGTAATGGAAATGAACAGCTTGTGTGACAGTCATGGCTATCCACGTAGATTAGATATAGTAGAGAAGTTATTGCAGCCACAAAGGCACAAGAAGTGTGATATTTGCCGAATTACCAAATTAAATAAAGGAAAATAAGCCTGAGAAAAAAAAAAAGAAAGCTAATACAAGCCACCCATCACATCTAGGGACAGGGAAGCTGCAAAATATAGCATACAGTATGTCACAAAAGTGAGTACACCCCTCACATTTTTGTAAATTTTTTATTCTATCTTTTCATGTGACGACACTGAAGAAATGCCACTTTGCTACAATGTAAAGTAGTGAGTGTACAGCTTGTATAACAGTGTAAATTTGCTTTCCCCCTCCAAAAAAAACTCAACACACAGCCATTAATGTCTAAACCGCTGGCAACAGAAGTGAGTACACCCCTACATGAAAATGTCCAAATTGGGCCCAAAGTGTTAATATTTTGTGTTGCCACCATTTTTTTCCAGCACTGCCTCAACCCTCTTGGGCATGGAGTTCACCAGAGCTTCACAGGTTGCCACTGGAGTCCTCTTCCACTCCTCCATGACAACATCACAGAGCTGGTGGATGTTAGAGACCTTGCACTCCTCCACTTCTGTTTGAGGATGCCACACAGATACTCAATAGGGTTTAGGTCTGGAGACATGCTTGGCCAGTCCATCACCTTTACCCTCAACTTTTTTTTAGCAAGGCAGTGGTCGTCTTGGAGGTGTGTTTGGGGTCGTTATCATGTTGAAACATTGCCCTGCGGCCCAGTCTCCGAAGGGAGGGGATCATACTCGGCTACAGTATGTCCCAGTACATGTTGGCATTCATGGTTCCTCAATGAACTCTATGTCGCTCCCCAGTGCCGGTGGCACTCATGCAGCCCCAGACCATGACACTCCCACTGCCATGCTTGACTGTAGGCAAGACACATTTGTCTTTGTACTCCTCACCTGGTTGCCACCACACATGCTTGTCACCATCTCAACCAAATAAGTTTATCTTGGTTGTCTTCAGCAAACTTTTTGCAGGCTTTCTTGTGCATCATCTTTAGAAGAGGCTCCCTTCTGGGATGACAGTCATGCAGACCAATTTGATACAGTGTGCCACATATGGTCTGAGCACTGACAGGCTGAACCCCCCCACCCCTGCAACTTCTGCAGCAATGCTGGCAGCACTCATATGTCTATTTCCCAAAGACAACCTCCGGATATGACGTTGAGCACCTGCACTCAAGTTCTTTGGTCGACCATGGCGAGGCCTGTTCTCAATAGAACCTGTACTATTACACCGCTGTATGGTCTTGGCCACCATGCTGCAGCTCAGTTTCAGGGTCTTGGCAAACCTCTTATAGCCTAGGCCATCTTTATGTAGAGCAATAATTCTATTTTTCAAATCCTCAGAAAGTTCTTTGACATGAGGTGCCATGTTGAACTTCCAGTGACAAATATTACAGAGTAAGAACGATAACACCAAATTTAACACACCTGCTCCCCATTCACACCTGAGACCTTGTAACACTAATGAGTCACATGACACCGGGGACTAAATGGCTAATTGGCCCAATTTGGACATTTTCACTTAGGGGTGTACTCACTTTTGTTGCCAGCGGTTTAGACATTAATGGCTGTGTGTTATTTTGAGGGGACAGCAAATTTACACTGTTATACAAGCTGTACACTCACTACTTTACATTGTAGCAAAGTGTCATTTCTTCAGTGTTGTCGCATGAAAAGATATAATAAAATATATAGAAAATGGGAGATATTGTATATTTTTTTCTTTTTCGGAATTTCAATACACTTTAAGGCAAAACTTCATTTTCTGTCAAACTTTTGATTCTAAGGCAGAGCAGTGAACATGATCTTTCTATATATTATAATTAACATCACTAGCCTATAAAGATCTTTATTTGCCATATTAAATGTTATTTTTAATGAAAGATGAAAATATAAAATTGTAGAAAATAGACTGATTAGGCAAACAACACATGCATCATAGCTCTGTAGCTATAGGCATTCTAGGAAGATTCATCCTCAAAAACAAACTGTAAAATTGTGCTAGGGGCTCTGGGCAGCTGTTTCTCCACAGATTGCTGTTCAGAGAGCGATGCTCATGTGAACAAGCTCCTAATGAAACCTTTAAACTTGTTTGAATATATATGTATAATATATATATATATATATATATATATATATGTATGTATGTTTTTATTTATTTTGTAAAACTTACAAATATGTATATATGTGTATGTATGTATGTATTTATTTATTTCTGTAAAGCTTTCTAACAATGTATTTTTTTTCTCTGTGCACAGAGATTGAGAGACACAATACAATCTGCAGGCTAGAGAAGTTGTATGTATATAAACTAATTCAGCCTACATATAATCACCATGATTAGCTGTTATGGTGACTATACGATCAGAAACCACAATGATAAGTTAACAATTGTTAGTCTGAGAAATGCAGCTCTCAGTAGTAGATCAGAGGTACAAATCTTTGTATGATTTATAAAGCAGAATTCCTCCTTAGGGCAGAAATTAACATATGATATGGGTTAATGTGGGTGAGTCATCATTAAGGCACCACATTCCTTAAATACTAGTAGAAAAAGGAGCAAGGGATTCCAATGGACTTTTCAGGTGCAACACAAGAATTGTGAGGAATTATATAAAAAATACAAAATGTATTGAAAAATTCAGTTTGAAACAATGTATCCACAAAAAATCATGTACAGTCATGACCCTTTTCTTATAGTCCTCAAATTCATAGCGGTATTGTAGTGGTAAGTCCTAACATGTTTCGCCCACTGGGCTTCTTCAGGGGGTGTACCATCCGCAATAAGGTCATGGCAACCAGAATTGCTTCCATATGCGATAGAATATCCAATTAGAGCTATCAAAAGGTGTTCCCAATGGTGTCAGCCAAATTAGGATCATATGTGACCACAGGAGGTATAAAGGGGATTAGAACACTTACTACCAAAAGCAACCACACAAGGGCAGAGGGTCTACGCCAATGATGGGGCAACATGGGCAGGACATCACTGCAGATAACATGTTTTCAGCATACTGATATTTCATCCTGCGATGAAGACCCTATGCCCTCATTTGGTTGCTTTGAATATGTGCTGGGGAATATATGCATTTGATCTGTGATGTTTCCAGTTCCAGCTGGTTGTTGCTGCAGCACCTGTTACTCCTAAAGCCTTATCCAGGAAGGTGTGCGATGGGAATATCGATACTAAATTCATGTACTTGTCTAGCAGCACAAGTGTACATAAATTTGGCTCATGCTTTGCCACTTTTAGAATGGACATGAGACACTTTCACAAAATCTGCGCCAATTTAGCTCTCTGTATGGCAAAAAAAAAGTTGGTCCTAATTAACTCCACTTTCATAAGAGACGGACTGTAGGTATTTTATTTTACATTTGCTGCATTAGTTGTGCCACAATCTAAAAGTGGAACATTTTAGAACTACCTGAATTGGGTGCATGAGTCACTGTCAGAATCGAAAGTGCCGCAAATGCTTTATGAATTCGGTGCAGTGCATTAACAAGAGGGATTAACACCAGAGCAGTAGTGCAGCAACTTTACTGAATTCCTCCCACTGAGTTCCACATTAAAACGGAACCAACCATCTATGTTCCTTGAATCTGACAAATGTTCAACTGTTCAAGCTGTATGCATTCCAAATGTGGATTTTTTTTAAAAGTTGTAATCTAAGTCACAGTAATCTTTTAGTTAGTCACTTTTTAATATCATCTTTACATGTTATGGAACAATTCTTTTATAAAGTGCAACTCTATCAATGATTTACAATGTTTTTTTGGTAAACATTTTTGCAATCTACAATTTATTATTATAGAGAGAAACAAAACCCCCTTTTTTATTATAAATACAGGCAGTCATTTTGGGTGGTGATAAATATGGCATTATGCACAAAATAGAATTAGTGACTTAATTCAGTTTTCTGAAAATAGTATGTCAGCAACAAACAACATCAGATGACCTTGTTTATAGGCCTATGAAAAATTATAAACTTAATTTGTTCTGGCCAAAAGAATAATTAAACTCAATATTTAGACTATACAAATATAGTTTGTTTGCCTTTCATAAACAGTGTCTAATGGTCAGTCCACCTAACAGCGATAGTTAGGCGTGGAGTTTGTCAAATGGCGAATTTGGAGTTTGGCGGACTGGGTCAGCCCCTATTTTTTTATATCTTGGATACTCCAAAGGATAAAGCTTTCCGCCATAGTTACGAATTCTGTCGATAGCCACCTGTGAGTTTGGAGTGTTACTGTTCACTTTTGTATGTTCCAGCACCTCCTATTGTATTCTCCAATAAATACAATTCATTAAAAGAACTCATCAGGAAGGGGGGACCCCCTCATAATAGACACGGTTGGTGTAAAGACCCATGGACTCAACACAGAGATCTCATCAATGGAGTCCCAAAGAGTTATAATACACCAAACTCTTTTATTTGTGTCAGAAATGAAAAAGTGACCAAAAAAAAAAAAAAAGGTTTTATTCAAGTATGGATTCTTAAAAAAAAACCTTCTTTTTCTCTTAAGCCTGGTTCACAGTAGTGCAGCTGCAATTTATTCTGATTTCTAATGCAAAAACTGTGTGTAGTGCAACGCAGTACGAATTTTTTGATGCATTTTTGACCCAATTTTTATACTAGTACCATTTCTGGAGTAGGAGGAGAATAGTTGGGAGAATTGCATCAAAAACGTTTGTAAATGCCTTTTTGATGCATTTCCATTAAACGCTATGAGGCACAAAATTGCACTGTATCACACTAAAGCAGCACAGTACCCTTCCCCAAATTTACATTGCAGTTGCGTTACATTGATGTGAAACCCTTAAAAAGAATGTGATTTCCAATATCATGATTCTCTGCTACTCAAGTGACATCTGAAATTGCACCAGTGTGAATCAGGCAATAGCCTCCTCCAAATCCCAAAATCCTTTTTTTTTTTATGTTGTGATCTGACTTCTTGTTAGAGTGTGGCTACGTTCATTCTTCATGGTTCCACTGTAAAGAGCAGTACACATGACTGCAACTAAAGTGCACTGCTCATTCCAAACAAACAGAAGTGAGACGGTAAAGGAGACATTTGGAAGCTCACAGAAGACCTTACAAGGAGGCAGAAAAACCCATTAGAAACAATTTAATGAAAAATAGATTGGTGGAGGAGGTGTATGGATTATTTTTGGAGAATAAGGATATAATTTAGTGTAATGTAGGAAAAATAGAGTAAATCTCTTCAAAGGTTCTAACTTTTTCCTACTCTATCCAAAACTAGGAAATTAGTATTTGCTCTAGATATCCTTTAGGGGCTCATTTATACCACTCACGTCTGTTGCAGTGCAATACTGGGTGAATGCACAGTGCCTCATGTGTTTTGCCTTAGAGCAATGCCTAATGGACCAAAATAAGTGCATGCAACATTTTCTGAATTGCATGGTAGTACTTTACTCACACAGTCTATAAGGTGCCTTTTAGAATTGACAACACAGCTTTGTACCCACATATATTGCTGTACAATATGGCAGCACACACATTATCAAAACACACTGGTGAGATCCCTAATTCATGTTTTTTCACATAAACAACACCTTTGGCTACTCCCACAGAGATGCATAGGTTACATAGTTACATAGTTAGTGAGACTGAAAAAAGACACCAGTCCATCCAGTTCAACCTATGATGAGTGTGTGTGTGTATATGTGTTTATGTCAATAGGACCTTGAATACCCCTGTATGTTGTGGTTGTTGAGGTGCCCATCAAATCGTTTTTTTAAACTATCGATGCTCCTCTCTGATACCACTGTTGTGGGAGAGAGTTCCACATCCTTACCACTCTGAGGGTATAGAACCCTTTACGCAGTTTAAGGTTAAACCGCTTCTCTTCTAATTTTGGCTAAACCAATTCTCTCTGAATCTCTTCTAAGGTTGTGCTCACAAATAACAGGGTGCATTGATTGTGCTGATGCATAAAGGAGTACATAGGCAGGGATAATAGACAGAAAGGTGCACAGATTGTGCTCATGGAAAGAAAGACAGAGTTTTCTCTCAGAGCCTCAGAGACTGAAAGGCGCACAGGATGTGTTTAGAGAATGAAGGGCGCACAGGTTGTGCTCACATACAGAAAGGTTCTCACTGTTGGTGATCAAATTCCTGGAGCACTCAGCTTGTATTCTATGTTGGCATTTACATGTAGCACCCTTATAGTGAATTCTAAAATTTCGTAAGTTGGAAGAGGCAGACCCTAGACTTGCATATTCAAACAGCCTCAGCCAATCCCTGGGGAGAAGAATGGGCAGTAGGGGGCTTAGATGTGTATAACTAGGCTGGGGCCTGGAACAACAGGGTCCTTTTCCTGGAAGAGAAGACCCGGCCTGAAGGGCTGTGGACCTCTCAGTTGCTTAGCTGATGTTCGCAGGAGTTCATCGCGGTCCTAGCTCAGGGAGAGCTGGGGGTTCTATCTCTAAAGTTTCTGAGAACAGTTGGGATGCAGTCCACTGAGAATCTGGTCTGGAGGTTCACAGTACAGAGTCTGGATGGTAATGGAAGAAGGCATCCAAATACACAGGGACACAGTGAGTAGAGGCCAGAGAGAGAGAAAGATCCTAGTGACTGCTGCAGTTTAACCCTTGGAGGGACTGTTGCAGAGTTTCTGGCTTAGGACTTCTTGGATTTCCCGGAGCTGTGTGTACACCTGCACCTAGTCCTAAGTGGGGATTCACCCTTAAGAGTTTAGTGATAGTTAGAGAGCGTCCTTTGTCACACTTTGCGTGTGACATTTTAATTTGGAGTATCCCAAGTCATTTCCCTCCAACCAAGTTCAACCAGGACTACATTTCAAGAAGGATATTCACTGCCTGGTTATTGAGCTGTGGGACTGTGGAGCTGCTGTGTGCCTGGCTGGCGTGTACTCCATAGGGAATAGAACCTCGTCTGTGGTTTGTGCTACACACATAAAGCATGTGTTCACTTTTAGAGGCTTCCAGCAGTCTTCCTAAAAACAGAGACATGTTAGGTTCCATTCACATGTTGGCATCCTGAATCTGCCCCCGATCCCAAATCACAGCAAGTTGCGGGATGCCCATGTGATTACCGTCACTACCAATGGCTGTAAAATCACGCAAAACACAATCCCACCTGTCGCCCAAAAGAAGTATAAGCTGCCGGTGGAGCGCACTCGTGCCTGATACCCGAAAGTGCACGTGATCCTGCGCAGTGCGGCCACTCTGTAGCAGTAAGTCTACCAAGGGGCAGTCGGCAAATGGTTATTGAAAACCTTAGTTAAAATAGACAAGGACTACTTACCAACAGCAACTGTTAGGACAATGTACACTTTGGTGAGAAGTATGAAATGTACAATATATTGTATATATTATTGTATATATTATGCAGGGGTATGTAATGTACAATGTAGTGCAGGACTTTGTTAAACTGGCCTTAGACAATTAGTTTTCTCTTGTTCAGCTAGTGGGCTGAATGAAAAAAACTCAGATTCCTCTGTCCACACAAATAAAGTGGATGAAGGAATCCCTTTCGCCAAAACATTGTCTGTCCCCCAGTACAACCCTCCAGGTCAGTCTGTCCCCCAGTACAATCCCCAGGCTATGTAGTGTAATGTAATCTATGGTGTAAGATGTGATCTTTGTACTGTCAGATGAAGTGGCTGCCAAAGAACACTTACCTCCCTCCATGTTGCTCTTTCATGCACCAAAAAAGACGGGCTTGATGTAACCATCTCCGAGGCTGGCCATACCCCCTCCCTGAGTCCTGCCCAATCAAAATTTGAGCCTAGGAGCGGGCTCCTCCTCAGATGTGTACTCAGTAGAAGTGAGTCTCCAATGAGAGAGTGCTGATCAGACGGGGGGGGAGGGGGAGTAGGGGAAGAAATTTGTTTCCAAGGCATGTGTCTCTCTTTGACTGTGGCTGTTCTTCTTCTGCGGCCTCATTAATTCGGGCCTGGTGTTAAGACAGCCCTGGCACATGGGGTTATAGCGAAAGTGGTGCAGCCTTTTTAAGGGGCAGCAGAGTGGTCTGGGGGGAAATTGTCACCCTGCCCTTGCCCAGTCCACCCCTGTGATTAGGAAACTGTTTATTTTCTATTTTTCTCTTATTGTTAGTTCATATTGTGGCTCACTAATGAATTCTAAGCCCCCTTATCTTGGTCAAGGAGCCATATAAAGTCATATGTATTCTTTTACCTGAAGTAAAGCTTGAGGAATGCAGGATGACCGAGTCCACTATGCCCCTTAAAAGGTGATATCACTGTCCAAACAACCTTTATTGGTAATTTTGCTCACATACTAGCCTGTATCTACCACAGTCCATACTGAATAAGCTAGTCCCGTCTCCAGAGCAGCATCATGTAATATGCAAGTGTCTGGTTTGATTACCTGTCCACACCTTTATGGGGGACTCCATGGAAAACAGCATCTTTAGTTAAGCATTCTTGTCATATTTTCTTTATTTTTATCTGTATCTGTCATTACTTTTAATACATTTTATACTTTTAAGTATTTGTGTGATATCTCTTTGCACATTTCTAACAAAGCCCCAAAAACATAACAATAAACTTGGTACCAGATGTGGGGTGTTCGATTTGTGTTAGCAAAAGATACAAATATTATGCAGAATTGTGCTAGACTGTTTGTGCTGGGCTTAAGGTTCTGTTCTTGTATTGTAAGCCATAGCACATTCTACTAAACAGCATCAATCTATCTGTCTGATATAGTTTGATGTGCAGGAACTAAAGTCCAAGATTGCAGCATACATAATTGTTAATATTTTGTTTGTTTATGTGAATGCAATTGTTAGAACTGGTTGTAAACAGAGCAGCTAATAATTTTGATGTTATGTGATGATGAGTATTCAAGTTTTTTTTCTCTGATTAAGTTGAATCTGAAAAGATAGAGATATGTGATATGTGCTTGCATATCTTTCTGTATTGTCCCTTCCTTTGTGTGTGTATTTAGCTTGATTATAGCAGCATTTACTTTGGTATATTCTGCCACAATAATTGTAGTGGCCTGTAGGGCCGAACCACTGTTGGAGTGTGCATAAAAACAGAATCCACAGGATGTGCATGGTATAGATAGAGCATAAGAGAAATGGCGATGATAGTTAAGGTTAAACTTGGGTTTTGCATAAAACTGGTATCTGCTTTGAAGTACATTTTTCTACATGAATGACAGTTTGCATTCAAGCTAATCATATCATTCATTGAGGAATAAGTAATTTTATGTCTACTCATAATTGTTGGTTTCTATTAGAGATAATCATGATTACTGTAATGATTGCAAATTTTAAAGAAAGTCCTTCAAAATAGAGTGCTGTAAATATTGATATATATACATTGTTATATCTGACACTGAGTGATCTTTTGGCCACCATGTTTGATACACTTTATTAAATTTTCTTGGTAAATGATCATTAAATTAGTTAGCTTCCCAAGTTTGGTTTTCCTCAATCTTCCCTGATTGCTTGGGTTTGGGACTGACACATAGAGTATGGACACATTATGTAGGGGTAATATGTACACAAATACTGGGGTCAATGTAGACGAAAGCTAGTTACCCTGCCAGAATATCTTTAGAGTGTAGGAGAAGACCTGAGTACTCAGAGGAAACACACACATTAAGTAGTTTGAAGTTGACCTATGATTGGACATTGTTTCGTTTAGATACAGAGTAAAGTAGAGTTTAGGTGGGAGATGGGTGGTGGTGTTCCTGTACCAATATTTCACTCTGAACAAATAAGAAAAAGCTGGGTTTCTTTTAGTGTTAGGCCAGGTCACTAGGGATCATGGATTTAACTGTTCAGAAATCTATGAGGGCTATATGGGCATTATTGTGAGTTATGGATGTTTGACTGACAGTCAACACATGTAACACACCTGCCTCAACGTCAACCACAAGCATATTGGAGAAAGGAGACAAATGCTTTAAACAGCAGCAACTGTCTATAAAGACTCTGCCACTTAGCCACAGCTGAACTGTTGGTGCAAGCTCCACCCGCTTTGGCGGTCAAATACCTGAACTGTTCCACCCGCTATCATGGAAAGTACCTGAACTGTTCTATCAGTTCTGATGGTGAAGTGCCTGAACTGTTTTATGTGCTCTAAAGGTCAAGTGCCTGAACTGTCTGTAAAGTTCCAGCTACCATGTGGTTATGTGCCTGCACGTCAATGACTTGTGATCTGCAAAAGTCCAGAGGATATGGACATTGTATTCTACAGTTCTTTTGATCCTGTTCTTTCAAAAGCAAAGGTTTGGTGTTCTTCTGTTAGTCCAACGTATAGTTTTTTTTATATTTTTTGTAACTTTGGATATTTTTATGTTTTTCAGCCCTAACATGACATTGACATTTTCTGAGTAGGTAAATCAGACAGGGGAAGGAATGTAGGTATCTACACTTTTAGATCCCCCATTTTTCAGTAAACTGGGGGTAGGAGAATGATTATTTTTGTTTACACTTATCAGGGGCTTTCTGACATGTTGCCTTGTATTTGTGAGCCAGGGGGTGGAGTGATGGGGAAATTGTATATTTTATATTTCCTTATTATTGTTGGTTCATATTGTGGCTCACTAATGAATTCTAAGCCTCCTAAGTTTGGTCAAGGAGCCATATAAGGTCATATGTATTGTTTTAGCTGATTTAAAGCTCAAGGAATACAGGATGAACGAGCCCACTATCCCCCTTAAAAGGTGATATCACCATCCAAACAACTTTTATTGGTCATTTTTCTCACATGCTAGCCTGTATCTACCACAGCCCAAACTGGATTAGGCTTGTCCCGTCTCCAGAGCAGCATCATGTAACATGCAAGCATCTGGTTTGATCACCTGTCCATGCCTGTATGGGGGAGTCTGTGGAAAACATAATTTTTAGTTAAGTATTCTTTATCATAGTTTCTTTATCTTCATCTGTATCTGACATTAATTTTAATAAAGGGTATACTTATAAGTATTTGTGTGATTTCTCTTTGCACATATCGAACACAGCCCAAAAATGTGACAACACACGCTGCCTCGGATGTTTTTATTTCCGCCTCTAAACTCCCCTGCATGTTAGTTTATGTATGGATAATGTGAAGGCGCCTTGTTCTTAGGGGATTTTTTTGGATTGAAGAACCTGCTGCCCTTTTAATTGCAAGATGCAATACAAGCTAGATAAAAAATGGTAAAAAGGCGCTGGTATCCCTGATTATAAAATAGATATCAATGGTGCACCAGTTTTCAGAAAATTATATAATTTTCAGAAAATTGGTGCGCCATTGATATCTAGTTTATAATCAGGGATACCAGCGCCTTTTTACCATTTTTTATCTAGCATGTTAGTTTATGTGTCCATGCACATGGGTGGCCGCCGGATTAGACCTGGGTTGGGCAAACCACCACCTAACTGTAACCAGCACTGCCTCCCAGTAATATTTCTTGAAGCACAGCAGTGCCAAACCTCCGGAGGACAGCGGCAACCGCAGTTTCCATCTGGCTATGTGTGGGACAGTCCCTGGCCATATAAAGGAGGAAATCACTCCATCTAATCTGCAGAAGAAGGTCGCCGGTATGGGAATAGGGGTGTTTCTGAATACATAAAGAAATTTAGGGAGAAAGGTAATTTTCAATAAATTGACACGATCCACCGGCGTTAAGGGGAGCGTCCGCCATACCTGGCATTTGGTCAACAGGTGCTGAAACACAGGTTCCAGATTGTCAGTGATATATTTTGATAGGTCTGGGCGTACTACCACTCCTTGAAATGGGAAACCCACTGAAACTGTATGTCAAACGACGGAGGGGGAGTCGCAGTGGTGAGAGGGAACAAGCTAGATTTAGACCAGTTCACCCGCACCCCGGAAAATACACCATGCCTGTCAATAGTCAATAGAGCCGCAGTAAGGGAATCCGAGGTATCATTTAGATAGAGGAGAGTGTCACCCGCATATAGCGAGACGCGTTCCACCACAGGTCCCACCACCAAGCCCCCAACAGTGTCCGACGTGCAAAGCAATATAGCCAATGGCTCGATGGCCAGAGCAAATAACGAATGTGACGAAATGCGTCAGGACGTGGAATGCACAGCGTGACGTACACTGGAGAGCAAACCGGAATTACCTCCTCTCACCACTCTGCACAATTGTACATTACAGTCACGGGAATTTTAAACCTTTTTTCCGATCATTGCTATTTATCTTGACTGGAACCTTGTTTATTTATGGGAATAAAACCCTTTTTAAAAACGTTATCACGCTATCTGGAGCTTTTATCTTTTTTACAAACAACATTGTATGCTGTCCTATGGAGCGGTGAGGAGGAAATCACCACCAGCACACCCAGGAGGCACTATAAGGGGACCTACCGTGGCCCTGAGGGCCTACATGCGTGATTGGTCTCAATATCGTATGGTATATGAGACCCATTACATCTGGAAAGTCACCCACCTTTTAAATTATATCACAGGAAAAAGAAAATCAGCACCTGCACTTATAGGAAAAGTCACTCACTATATAAAAACTGTGGAAATTATCACTGAGCACCTTCACTTTATTATCCAGTTACTTGAAGAAAGGAAAAAACGACAAAAAATTGGAACTTTCACCATCACTCATTTATTTATATCACGAGATGAACTTTTAAATATATATAAATGTTTTATGTTTTTATGTTACCTTTTTAATACAGTATTATATGATTTATTTATTCTCAATATATATGTACATTTTTATCAAATATTGGGATCACATTTTCTATATATTGTTTGCACAACATTTTTTGCACAATTTTCACATTTATTCATACTAGCAAGCGCTGTAGATCGTTCCTTTTAGGACTATTCTTTCCATACAACTTCTTACTACTGCTGCTGCTATAATCACACATGTTTCACTATATATATATATTTAAAAAAAATAATAATAATTTTATAAACTAATATATTTAAAAAAAAACTCCAGGCGTGGGGAGTGGACTTTTCTAAGTGTTACTTTACATATCCAATTAAACTTGCAGAAATACTGTAAAAATATGACCAGTCAAGGAGCTGCATATGAAGGTTAAAGACACAAGACTGGAATAACTAATATTGTATAAATATATCACACTCCATATTCAAGACAATAAATGAACAGAAGCTTATCAAGAAAGTAATTTGCACAGGAAGGATCTCTGCCCTGTATTCAGCACTACAAGAAGCTATCTTCTGCTTGCTGCCTCACCATACGCAGGCCCTAGAGAATAAATTATTGAGTATCTCACCACATGAGGAAGCTCGTTGGCTTACAGAAGACGCTGGTACCAGTCAGAGCCCTGCAGGCATTACTTTGAAACAGTAAAGATACAGCAAGGCAAGTATGTGAATTGTATCTGCATTTAGATGAGTTCATGAATGGCGTACAGCTCCATCCCAACAACACAGACGTGGAGTATCTGCTTGGGAGTTATTGATTACCTTTCTCATTCTTTGAATTTAAAGACTTGTACTACTTTCTATCTGTATTTAGAAATTGTGCACGTAACCTTAAAGGACAACAGAACACTTATTACAGTTGCCCATTAAAAAGGCAGCAAACTTAAATAAATGAAAAAAAAAAACCTGACAGATAGGGGTTTTTCCATCTTAATGTACATTGAGCTGTGCAAGTGCCACACAGTGTACATACCTGGAGCAATTCAAGATGAGAGTGCTCAACCTACTTGCGCATTATAGCAAAAGCTCCCTAACAGTCCCAAGTGGTTTAGTTCCCCGTTAATAAATTCCCCTAGCCCCCTTAGTGATGCCTGGTAAAATATTTACTTCCCTCTCCTCCAGAAATCTTCACTGTGCATTCCATTTAGTGGCATAGAGAAGAGCTAGAATTCCCTATAAGCATTTTATTTCTGTCTTTGACGCAGTTGGTGATTTCCTTTGCTTCTTGTCTTGGTAACAACATTGTTACATGGGCAGGAAGTGAGGGCAAATCTCAAAACCTTTCTCATTCTTTGAATTTAAAGATTTGTACTACTTTCTATTTAGTATTACCTCTATTTAATTAAACTATGTATTTAGAAATTGTGCACGTAACCTTAAAGGATAACTGAACCTTTAGAACAATTGCCCATTAAAGAGGCAGTAAACTTAAATAAATGAAATACAAAAAACTAACAGATAGGGATTTTTTCCATCTAAATGTACACTGAGCTGTGCAAGTGCCACACAGTGTACATAGCAATTATTTGCCAGTACAAAGTAAGGTACAAAGTAAGGTCATCCCAGCCCAGCCAATCAAAATGGGAGTGCTCAGCCTACTTACGCATTATGGCAAAAGCTCCCTAACAGTCCCCTTCCCATTGTATGCAAAACTAAAAAAAAAAATATTACACATTATATCAACAAATGGGTTGATATTACACATTAGGACATAGCTATATGTCCTATAAAAAAAAAAAAACTGGACAGAACAATAAACAGTGTGGGCATTCCAAAGGGTGTAGGGATTTGTAACAGATGTAGAGTTAGGTAGGAAAAAGTCTTGGAGATGCTGGGAGATTACTTTGGAGGTGTTGGGATCCTGTATGAGTTTTACATTACAGCGCCAAATAGGGTTGGAGGGGGAGACAGCCCTCTCTTCCAGTGTTATGAATATGGCAGAATGATCTGACCAGCTAATATCATGTATGGTAGAGAATGACACTTTTTGCAATACCCATCTGTCAGACAGGAACATGTCTATACGAGAATACGTATGATGTCTAGGGGATGAATACGTATAATCCTTCTCATTAGCATGCTGGCACCTCTATACATCCTACAGTCCCTCCGAGTGCAGCAGATGGATCAGCGAAGAATTCTGGGCCATATGCTGCGAAGAAGAGTCCAATATAGGGTTCACTGTTACGGTAAAGTCTCCACAGATGAGAAGGTGGCCATAGGTGTTGGAAGCCTGCGATGAAACCTGAGTTGGTGGGAGTTAGGAGTGTAAAGAGCTACTAGGGTGAAAGGTTGGGAGTTAATGTCGCATGATACAATGACATATCATCCATCACCATCTATAGTGGAGTTCCGGAATTGGAAGTTGAGAGTGTCTCTTATTGCTAGTAGTACAAGACATTTCTTTTCAGGGGCATTTGCAAAAAATATATGGGGGTAGTTTTTGTGGGAGCATCTCAGGGGGTGAGATGCTTGAAAGTGTGTCTCCTGAATACTTAGGATGTCAGCACAGGTTCTGTTAGCCTCCTTCCACATCGAAAATCTTTTGGCTGGGTGGTTCAGAGCCTTAACATTAGGGGATAGGCATTTAATGGTCATATTGGAGGAGTAGTGCGAGGTGTGCGGTATATAGATAGGTACTCACTGAGAAGGATGAGAAGGGATGTATAAATCGGTGGCTTGTGGAGCGTTCATGTCCAATCAGTATGGGAGATGCGGTGGGTGTCCAGGGTCGGTAGGGTTAGTTGGATGAAAAAAAACGGCAGGGTAGTATGAGCCTAGTCAACAGGTGCTGGAGATCCCAGTGGGTGGTGGTTGGCGTACCAAGAAAACTGGGAAACCAGAAGAAAGGGAAAATGAATAACATCAAGAACAATAAATGCATATGCATAAAAAAGGAATCTTAGGGGGATTCAGGAGCAGTATTTACTGCTTAAAGGTTTGAGGGGATAGAGAACCGAGTGTTGTAATTTCCTTATTGGGGGAATCCTGGTGAAGAGATAATGGTGTAGTGGTCAGGGGCCTCTTTCAGGTATGTTTTTTCTTTTGGAATGAGCCTTTGGCCATGGGGGAATATCCCTGGAATCCTTAGGAGGGGGCTCAGTGATGACGCCCCATTGCCGGAGGGTGTGTAGGCCTTCATTCAAGGAGGACACTGTCGTGGTGGTGCCATTGTATGTAATGCAGAGGGTAGCAGGGTATTTCCATTTATGAGGGACTTGGTGGTTGCGCAACGCTTTGGTAATCGTTGCCAGGTTGCGCCTGCGTTGTAGGGTATGCCTGGAGAGATTAGGAAGGATATGCAGCATGGCATACTGTTCTGGGCTCTGTGTGGCCTTCCGAAACGCCTCCATAAGGAGTTCTTTAGAGCGGTAAAAGTGCAGCCTCAGAAGCACGTCTCTGAGGAATTTGATCTGGGGGTTTTGGCACCCTATTATGTACCCTGCCCACCGTGAGTTCCAGTGGCGACAATGATGGCATTAAGGCAGTGAAATCCTGAACATATTGTGGGAGATGGGATGTAAGCACTGTTTCAGGGATGCCCCTAATTTTTAAGTTGCTTCGACAGGACCTGTCTTCCAAGTCTGCTATTTTATATTTAAGCCACAGGATGTCTTCTTTAACAGCATTGTGTGCATTTACTAGTGTTAAACGATGTGGAGTAATCCCCCAGGGTATTTTCTACATGATCTATTCTTCTTCCGAGAGCTTGCACTTCAGCTTGGCAATTCCCTAACGCTGCGACCACATCATTATGTAGTGAGGATCTCAGAGAGATGAGCATGTCCTTTAGGACCGTGTCAGATATAGGTTTGCCAGATGTTGGGAAACTGTCTATGGGTTCAGAATTAGTGTGGAAGGCAATGCCCTGAGAGGCCTGAGGCCCACTAACATCCATAGTTGAGTTCCAGGTGTCGCTGCAGGGAGAGTCCACCTGTAAGAAAAGTTCAGCTGGACCCAAATAGGCGTTGGTGCACATGCGCTGGCACATTAGCGTGTGCACAAGAAGAAATGTGTGGCCTATTTAAACTAAGCAATGACAGGAGCACATTGCTGAATAGTCTTTCAGCTTGTTCATGTTCCTGTTCACCTGTGCCCTGACCTGCTTCCTGTTTGCCTGTGTTGACTTGGCTTGTTCTCGATTCTCCTATGGATTCCTGCCTGCCTACCTGTGACCTCGGCCTGTGTTTGACCCTGCTCCTGTCTCATGCATTTGCACCTCTCTGCCATGATGTGTACCGACTTTGGCTTGTATCTGGACACTGCTTCCGTCTCACGTTACTGTACCCGCACTGCTCGGCTGTTGATGACCCCTTGGCTTATGTTCCAGCTACGCTCCTGCCTTCTCATGCAGCATTATGGAGTTCCAGTTCCAGGTGCCCGCCCAGTGATCCATCGGTTTCCTGCCAAGGCGCAGCTAGTACCACCTGCTATACCAGTCCTCATGCCACTCTGTGCCCCACACCACCTATCATCTCTACCAGGGGTGTTGGACAGGAGGTGCAAGAGAAGCCCCCTCTACAGCTTGATCTCCACCAGGTATGTGATACCATCCGTGGCCTTGATTTGGCTGGACTCCTGGTGGTTGGTGTCGAGGTGGCCGACGATGACCTGCTGTGGGAGGGTGGTGAGAAAGCTGCAGCCTTTGCTCCCTGGTGTCCTGCTTGTTGAGAAGCTGAGGCTGTGGCCTGGTTTTCTGGCCACAGGATGTAGGCGGTGCCGCCATCTTGGTGGAGGTGCCACGAGGGATAGTAGGGAAGATGCCAGAAAGCCCCCTCGGCTGTGGCAGCAGCTTTTTTCCTTCCTCGTCCTGGCTGGGATGTCGATGGTGTCTGTCCCAGGCTGGTGTATAGAGAAGAGGCTGCGACGTCGGCAGATTCCACCGGTGGCCTGATGGAGATATCGCTCTAAGCATCCATCACAGAGCTCAGTCGCCACTCCCCTTCCTTAACTAATTATTTTTAATAAACGATACTGCACTATGTGGGTTCCCCCCTTCTTTGTCTCCTTGCATAATAATGGAGATACAGGAGGAAACAGGAGGAATGTAAGGATGCAATTACATCTGGTGAGTGTGTGGAAGCACATTGGTTGGCACAGAGCACTTTTCTGGAGAAGCTATTTTAGGCATGGAGCACTTTATTCACACAATGGAGCATTTTATGGAAGAATATTACTTATGAACTGTTGAGCATTTTTTTGGGACTGTAATTTTATAGTGGAACACCTATGATATAGACCAGTATTTCTCATCCTTTTTTTAGGCAAGGCGCCCTTTAAAATTATGGACAATCTCGAGGCACCCTCCAAAATTATGGACAGTCTAGAGGCACACCTTCCTAAAATGTAAAAACTATGCTAACAGTTTTACATAATGCAGCAATATACACATATGTAGGGGACCCAACGTTTGAGGTGCAATTGGTACTGACTAGTTTTCCAATGTTTCTCTCCTTCCTTAGTTTTTCTCAGTCACTCAGCTAATGTGACCCCAAAGCTGATGGAGGGAGGCAGGAAAGGGTCAAACACAGAGGCTATAAAGGCGACTGACATCCTGCTTATAACTGATGATGTCATTGGTTGTTAGGAAGTTGGCAGTTAGAAGGTCGTAACGGTGCAGAATGAAAATCTATGGCTTTGTGTAACTAAAAGACAGGCTTCATCCACCTGCTGCCTTGTAATACATTTTCGGGCAATTTATTGGCATTTTGCCAAGGCACCCCTGAAGAAACCTCAAGGCAACCCAGGGTGCCTGGGCACCCTGTTTGAAAAAGGCTGCTGTAGACAATATTAGAGAGCTGGGTTCCATAGCCCTATCTTTTTTCCATTGTCTTGATACATAAAGGTAAATGTATGTTCTCATCCTAGGACTGAAAATGTGTTGCTGGCAGGATCACCAGGTTAAAATAAACTTAAAAAAACTAAAACAAAATCAAGGATCGGTAAGTTGCAATATATTAATTCATTATTAACTGTTTTTGGGCTCAGATGTGCTTTAATGTCGTGGGTTTTATCTTTTTTTTTCTTCAACTGAGCTTGGCTATGTAAGGGTTAAATAACTGTGTTAAATTCAGAATTCAGATTCTGCTTAGTATGGTCTGCAGTTATTCTGTGTCCATTTCAGCAATGTGCTTTTATTTGATTTCTTTTCTGATAATCAGTTTCAGCAGAGAACACAGTGTAAGGGATTGTGTGTACTCATTGTGATGTATTCTGCATTATTAGCATCGAACTGTTTTACCTGCTCAGAAAAAAAAAAAAAAAAAAATTGTTATAAAGGGAACTGTACTGAGAGAAATACGCTAGTTTACTGGCTGCAAAGCTAGATTTCTGCATAGCCCAACATAAGTCATGGCCTAGAGTGGCAGGCCAGCCACACACACATCATGTTACTGACTGGCAATGTGTGAAAAGTTCCAGACTGCCACCCTGCCAACCTGTCCAATCCATCTGGGTGGTCATTTGTTGTATGTGCATTTCTTGGATACTTTTGATGGTAGAATAATGTTCTGGGTATGTACACTCAAACCATCCTGAGCCCTGAACACCTAGAACCAACCTGCTGGCAGAGTATGGTGCCAGTGTCCTTTTGTCTTCTATGGTGGATCTAGGTGTACTGACACAAAATGGGCAAAGTGTCGCGTTATCCATGTGTGACTAAAATGTCTGATCTTGTTAGTGAGATACTAAGGTAAGTCACAAGACTGGTATAGGAGGGGGTGGCACAAGACAGTTGGCTCAGAGGGAAAGCTGGAAGTATACCTCTAGCCATGGCTGTCTCTAGGTCAGAAAGTAACATGGGGGCAGTCAATCAATTAACAGGATAGGTAGACCTACTGATCAGCCTACTTCAATATACCTTCAAGACAGATGACTCAGAAAGTACTGAAGCTTTTAGATCAATATTACAAACAGGCAACTGACATTTTCTGAATGAGAATTCAGCACCGGTAGCCAACATAATCTTCTTTAAAGCAGTTTAAAAATGATCATGTTTCTATTGAGTCTGGGGTCTGGATAACTTTGCAACATACACTATATTACCAAAAGTATTGGGACACCTGCCTTTACATGCACATGAACTTTAATGGCATCCCGGCCTTAGTCTGTAGGGTTCAATATTGAGTTGGCCCACCCTTTGTAGCTTCAACTCTTCGGGGAAGGCTGTCCACAAAGTTTAGGAGTGTGTCTGTGGGAATGTTTGACCATTATTCCAGAATCGCTTTTGTGATGTTAGGCGCTGATGTGGACGAGAAGGCCTCGCTCGCAGTCTCAGCTCTAATTCATCCCAAAGGTGTTCTTCTGGGTTGAAGTCAGGGCTCTGTGCAGGCCAGTCAAGTTCCTTCACCCCAAACCTGCTCAGCAAGAAATATATTGAATATATGTGTATACTTGATTGAAATACCATAGTGCTACTTGCATAGTGAAATAATGTATAGAGACAAGAAAAAAATATGAACGTGAAACAGGATGAAGTAAATAAGAATATAAGGTAACACCAGTCCAGACACCAAGCCAGAAACCATTTATTATATTTCTTACATATTTTTGATAGATATCCTTTTACGTTGCTACACGAATCATTTTTCACCCTATTTATCCAAGCCCACACTCCCCATGTGTGTGGCGTGCTTTGCCTTTTCCGCCTGCCTTGTGCGCCTTCAGCTCCCATGGGGGATACCTAGGGTCACGTTCCACTTCCAATGCCATAAACAACTTGAGCTGCAATGTAAGTTTTGGGAATTTGGGTGCCTTGTCTCCCCTTCCCTCCCCTTCCCAGTTTTTATTTATCAACATATTTGCAATTTCCTTACATATATATATATATATATATATATATATATATATATATATATATATATATATATATATTTTATATAGATATGTATCATACATCTACTGAAAAAGTGGTGAACTCTGTCCATGAAACGCGTTGAGTCTGTTGATGCTGTGATTATATCAAACTACTCTACTACTCCATGGAATTTTGCTATGTTGGTTTTTATGAATTTGGATTTGGGGAACCACTTACCAGCTCCCTTATTGCCTTGGTCATCCAATATTTTGTTACGTTTTCATATCTGTATGTACTAACAAATGTGTGAATTATTCCCTACCAGCCTTGTCATGTCTCTCACTCTAAGTCCCAACTCCTTTCATTTTCCATTGAACAGGGATGGAGGCGCATGGCATGTCCCACCTTGCGCCTCATTTAAAGTCCCACACCTCCCCCTTCTATTATTGCCATTTTTTTTTACCAAAAATATATATAGCAGAGTATGTCTTGGTCTAAAACGATGAAGAAATTCAATTTTTTTCATTTTCTTTATTAAATATGTTTTTTAGCAGATCACGTCAGATCACATAATAATAGTACACGATGGATGGCTTTCATTTATGCATTCCATTGTGTACTATTGTGTTGATCTCTGTGACTGATCACAGTGATCACATGGTACAAACAGGGCCAATCACAGCGCATCCATACAATGTGATTAGCTGTGGCCAATCACAGCTAATAACAATGGTAAACACTGAATGGATTTCATTTAGTAAAAATAGTTGATTATAACAGTGAAATTTACTGTTATAAGCAATCATAATCATTTCCTAATTATCCAAATAATTGTGCCAAAAAATTACAGCTGCAAAAAACTCGGCATGCCTCTTACTAAAAAAAAGTACCCTTGGATCAAGTTCTAAAAAAAAAAGTACCTTAGACTGTCTACTTTCCAAAAATGGGTATATTTGTACTGTACTGGCGTTTTTGGGCCTCCAAAAATGAGATAGGCTGCCAGTACATCAGGATTGATCAATTTTAAGATATACTGTAATACCACAGTTTGTTGAATCTACAATTATCCTACAGACTAAATAATATACAATGATTTGGGTTATTTTCACCAAAGAAATGTAGCAAACTACAGTTTGGTCCAACCTTATGCAGATAATTTATTTGCAAAGTTTCATAACAGAAACAATGAAAAACTTGTTTTTTTTTCTTTCTCAAAATTGTTGGTCTTTCTTTGCTTATATAGCAAAAAATAAATAGAGTCATGGTGATTAAAAAACACAAAAAGAAAGCTCTATTTGTGTGAAAAAAAAAATCAAGCTGAAAATTAGCCCGGGCAAGAAGGGGGGGGTGAAAGGGCCCAGTACTGAAGTGGTTAATACAGTATACATGTATTGGGATTTTTTGATACTAAAGACATGTACAGTAGCAGAATACATTTTGGCCTAAATTTATACGGAATTTGATTTTATTAGATATGTTTTATAACAGAAAGTAGAAAATATTGTTTTTTTTTTTCCTCAACATTTTCAGTTTTATGTTGTTTATACAGACAAACATAAAAAAAACAGTTGTGATCAAATACCACCAAAAGAAAGCTATATTTGTTTTTCAAAAAATGATAAGTTTAATTTGCGTGCATAGTTGCATGACCGCACGATTGCCAGTTAAAATAGCACAGTGCTAAATAGCAAAAAAAAAAATGGCCTGGCCATGAAGGGGGTAAAATCTTCCGGAGGTCACGTGGTTAAATAAAGGCTGATTACAGTATGAATTTACAAAATAAAACTGACTAACGCAGCACCATAGCCTGCTGCGTAACATGTCACCATGCTATAAAAAAGTTCTATGGTTTAGGTTTAACTAGAAAATATAGAAGACTAAAATGTCACAGACAGTGGCGGCCGGTTCACTATATGGACCCCTTATGTATTTATACATTTTGATCATATCCCCCCTTAATCTCCTCCTCTCAAGAGGGAATTGATTCAGTTTCTCTAATCTTTTCTCATAGCTGAGCTCCTCCATTCCTCTTATCAGTTTGGTTGCCCTTCTCTGCACTTTCTTCAGTTCCCCGATATCCTTTTTAAGAACTGGTGCCCAAAACTGAACTGCATAAAGTTCAGACTTTTTTTTTCACATTTATATATAAAGAATAATTCCAGATATGGATGTTATATGTAGTTACATTGGTCCAGATTTTTTCACAGTCTTATTCTGCTTTGCTGTTACAGCACATGTTAGTTGCATCTAAATATGGCTTTGCAATCCAATAAGTGCCAGGTTTTGACCACACTGCCCAGTAAACTCCATAATCTACCAGTCCTGGTCAGAGGCATCCCCTCTCTTCTATGCTCTAGAAGTCTGTGTGAGGTTGGGAATGATTAGAATCCCTCTTCAGGATTTAATTTCAGTCTAAGGCCCCTCAGGGAAGAATTACCCCGCTCTTTGTCCTGGAGACCATCATTACTGAGGCAGAAAGTGATGGGAAATTCAAAATTTTAGAGCTGTCACCTAAAAAAAAGTGTTGGAAAATCTTTCTATTGAGTCATGGGAATCTTAAATTTAGAGAGACTTCCTCTCATTTCCTCTTGTGTCTTCAGGATAGGGAATTAAGGAAAATCTCCCTGGAAGGACACCAGATTATGATTTTTCTTTTATTTTAACCCTTTCCTACTCCATCTAAAATAAAAAAAGTTTGTATTTTTCATACAGTTTAACTAAAAAAAGAAGTGTAACGAATAATGCTTTTCTGGAAAGGAAAAAAGCAATTAATTTCTCCAGATTTAATTACATATTGTCTTCTGTTTGAAGAAAAAAATATTCTGCGCTAAAAAATTCTGCCAAAACAAAATAATAATAATAAGAAAAATACAATGTGTCTCTTGATCACTAAAACCTACAATAAATTTAATCTGAAATAAAAATCTATATTTAAAAGTGAAATAAACTCATGTCCACATTGAAACAATCAATTTTCCTCCGGGCTGATATTCCAACCAATTTGTATGCTGCAATCGACACCACTTATGATTCCTTCACCCGTAGGAAGACAATCACAAAATTTATAAAAGGTCATCTGTGCTCTTTACTTCAAATATCTTTTGTCCATAGATAATGCTTCTAATTTTATTCAGGACTTATCCCAGTGTACTATGCAGTATAGTCCAATATGATGCCTTGTGTACTGTATGGATAATGCCTGCATTTTTACATAGTCTTATATTTGTTTTAGTTTTTATTATTGCATTTGATTTTTTTTTAGCAGCGCTATACACAATGAGAATTTATCAAAATTGTTTTTCCCAATGTTGTGGACAGGGTTTTACATATTTTAGGTATATTATTTTTGTTTTGTTTTAATGAAATGTATATACTGTATATTCATTCATTACAATTTGTACACCTGAAGTAACATTTTGTTTTTGTTATAGAGTGCATACAAATAAGTTCATCGTGCTTGAATTCTCAGCATCTCAGGTCCTGAAGAAGAGGTGTTGTCCATGAAAAACGGAAGCCTCCTGTTTTCACTGATCATCCTTGAGATGTTTCTAAAGCTTGATTGGATAAATTCAGTTGATTGGACATGATTTAGAAAGGCACACACCTGTCTATATAAGGTCCCACAGTTATCAATGCATGTCAGAGCACAAACCAAGACATCAAGTCCAAGGAATTGTCTTTAGACCTCCAAGACCAGATTGTATTGAGGCACAGATCTAGGGAAGGGTACAGAAACATTTCTGTAGCATTTAAGGTCTCAATGAGCACAGTGGCTTCCATCATCCTTAAATGGAAGAAGTTTGAAACCACCAGGACTCTTCCTAGAGTGGGCCACCTGGCCAAAATGAGAGACTGGAGGAGAAGGGCCTTAGTCATGGAGGTGACCAATAACCCGAAGGTCACTCTACGAGAGAACCAGCATTTCTCTGTAGAGAGAAGAGAACCTTCAAGAAGAACAACCATCTCTGCAGCACTCCACCAATCAGGCCTGTATGATAGAGTGGCCAATTGGAAGCCACTCCTTAGTAAAAGGCACATGACAGCCCCCAAACAAAATTCTCTGGTCTGATGAAACAAAGTTCCAACTCTTTGGCCTGAATGGCAAGCATCATGTCTGGAGGAAACCAGGTGCCGCTCATCACCTGGCCAATACCATCCCTACAATAAAGCATGGTAGTGGCAACATCATTCTGTGGGGATGTTTTTCAGCGGCAGGCACTGGGAGACTAGTCAGGATCAAGGGAAAGATGAATGCAAGAATGTACAGAGACATCCTTGATGAAAACCTGCTCCAGAGCGCTCTGGACCTCAGACTGTGGCAAAGGTTCATCTTCTAACAGGACAACGACCCTAAGCACACAGCCAAGATAACAAGAGAGTGGCCATGGGACAAATCTTTGAATGTCCTTGAATGGCCCAGCCAGAGCCCAGACTCTAATCCGATTAAACATCTCTGGAAAGATCTAAAAATGGCTGTGCACCGACGCGCCCCATTCCAACCTAATGGAGTTTGAGAGGTTCTGCAAAGAAGAATGGGAGAAACTGCCCAAGAATAGGCGTGCCAAGCTTGTAGCATCATACTCAAAAAGACTTGAGGCTGTAATTGATGCCAAAGGTGCTTCAACAAAGTATTGAGCAAAAGCTGTGTATACTTATGTACTTATGTACAATGTGGGGTATTGTTTTTAGAATTTTAAAAAATAATAATTAATCTAATCCATTTTGGAGTAAGGCTGTAACATAATAAAATGTGCAAAAAAAATTTAAGCCCTTTGAATACTTTTCAGATGCACCAGTGGCGTCACTAGGATTCACCCACGGTGTCACCCCAACCCCTTTTAATAATGTTTTTTGTTTTTTTTAACTAATGTAACTCGTAAATCATAGCTCCCATATAACACTAAATGTAATGTAGTGTAGTGGTCAGTGTAGTGTCAGTGCAGTAGTACACTACACTGACCACTACTCTACACTGACCACAACACTGTCCACTACACTACACTACACTGACCATGACACTGTCCACTACACTACACTATCCACTACACTACACTGCCCACGACACTGTCCACTACACTACACAGCCACTACACTTACTGCTACACTACACTACACTACACTAACCACTGCACTGTCCACTACACTACAATGACCTGTTCAGGCTGGTCAGTGTAGTGTAGTGGTCAGTGAAGTAGTGCAGTGGTCACTGTAGTAGTACACTACACTGTCCGATACACTACCCACTACACTACACTACACTGCCCACCACACTACACTAAACTGTTCAGGCCGGTCAGTTTAGTGTAGTGTACCCACTACACTACCCACTACACTGTCCACTACACTACCCACTACACTGTCTACTACATTACACTGTCCACTACACTACCCACTACACTGCCCGCTATACTACCCACTACACTACATTGACCACTACACTACACTGTCCACTATACTACCCACTATACTACACTGACCACTACACTGTGCTACCTACAGTATTCCTATACTGATCACTACACAGCATGACCCTAACTGCTCTGTCCTAACTCACCTTAACTCTGACCCTAACTCACCTGTCTATCTCTATGGCTGCTGCCTCTGACACACTGCTAGATTGGGAATGGGACGTACCTGAGATCCAGGAGAGGAGAAGGAGAAGAAGATGGTGGAGGAGGTTCACAGCAAGCCGGAGGCAGGACTCCCGTGCACGCTGTATGTGCCACCCAGAGGAGAGGAGCAGGAGAAGAAGATGCTGGAGGCGCCAAGGCGGGACTCCCGTGCGCATGTGCCACCTGCGATCACGGACAGGCCAGCCCCCCTGCCGCATATGACCCTATTCGTCCAATATAAGGGCAGGGCACAGCGGAAAAAAAATTAGGAGAATTGGCAGGAGTGACACACGGGCACGCACCCCCCCGCTACGCCACTGGTGTCACCCTCCCCCGATGGACACCCTGGTGCGGTCCCCCCCCCCCGCGCACCCACCTTGTGACGCCCCTGAGATGCACTGTACAGTATGTAATGGTTCCCGGTGGATGTCACTAAAGTCGTTCATGTATTCTCTTTTCATATAATTTATTAAAATAGAAGCGCGCAGAATCTGGAGTAGTTGTGGATGCCACCCAATCAGCTTCTATATTTGATTTTCAAAGCTTAAGGGAATAAGTTGAAGGTAGAAGCTGATTGGCAGTCATGCACAGCTGCTCCAGTTTTGATAAATTCCCACCATTGTATTTCATCTCCTTATCAGTGACTGATAAAGCATCTTGATTTTACCCTGTAATCAGCTCAATCACACAGAGTTCACCCAGTTAGGCATCTTGGTGTCTGTATAGAATTGTCTGATTCATCTCACTGGGAAGTACTGGATATTGTCTCGCCATGTCAATTTAACAAAATCAGAGTATTTCCCGAGTTCACAACACGATATTCCAAGGCTTCTTGGCAGTACATTGCCAGTCATTCCAGTCAGTCTCATCAAGATAATAACCACCAAGCTGCTTGACTGACATACAAAAAAAAAAAAAAAAATAGAACGCAAATAGATTTACTAGGATTATAGGAAAGAAACAGTTCCACATGACGTCAAAGGAGATATATAGAGATATAGAGATATGGAGATAGAGATAATCGAACGGTTCGGGTTAACCATCGGTTCGACCCGAACATTGACTGTTCGAGGTTCGGCCGAATTTAGAACTTTTTGCTGAAAAAGTTTGGAATTCAGCAACCAGAACCGACCAAAATGCAATGGGACAGGAAATGGGCTTTAAAAGCCCGTGATTGGACCAGAACCATCAGTAAAAGCCAATTGAGGGGGCAGGAGAATGCTAGGAATGTGATTGGAGGGACTAGGGGGTCCAGAGGCCAATCATTAGTGAATACGACCCCCAGAATATAAGATAGCCCCGCCAAATTCCTAGCATTGTAATACAGGGACGTGGAAGAGAGTGGAAGCAGTTCTGTTACTTCTGCTTCAAAAGTGTCATTTAGCAATTATTAGTGTAAGGAAAGGGATATCTAGTGTAGTTAGGGTGCAATTTTCCACTTTAGTTAGATTCAAAAATCTAGTTTCTGCAGGGAAAGTGTTAAGTACCAGGGTGACCGTAGTGTAGTGTAGGGTGAACTGACTGACTGCTATGGCAGGGTGACCAAACCCTTCCATTTCAGGGTGACCGCTATAGAGAAAAGATCGTTTCTCTTAGGTCACTTATAGAACAGCGATATGGCTTCTCGCCTGTCAGCCTGCTTTTTGCTGCAGGCGTTTATAGGGCTTTTTTGAGGACATGTTTGGAGTCAGGCATGACATCTGAACTTCTGTGTAGGGGTATATATACACACACACACATGTCTGTATATATACACATACACATATATAGGTGTGAAAATAGCAGAACACTATGCTTGCGCTAATGAAATAATTAACAGGCATATGTCTCCGCTCCTATCATACCTATATATGTGTATGTGTATAAATACATATAAGTGTGTGTGTATATATACCCCTATACAGAAGTTCAGATGTTTTGCTTGCCTCCAAAGACCCACAAAAAATGCCCAAAAAAAACGCCTGCGCCAAATAAAAAAACGCCCAGGTGTGTTATTGCAGGCGTTTTTTTTGGACATTTTTTTTGGGTCTTTGGAGGCAGGAAAAACATCTGAACTTCTGTATAGGGGTATATATACACACACACTTATATGTATTAATACACGCATATAGGTGTGAAAGGAGAAAAGCCATATGGGTGTTAATTATTTCATTAGCGCAAGTATAGTGTTCTGCTACTTTCACACCTATATATGTGTATGTGTATATATACATACAAGTGTGTGTATATATACCCCTACACAGAAGTTCTGATGTTATGCCTGCCTCCAATAACCCCCAAAAAATGCCCAAAAAAACGCTTGCTACAAAACTGGCAAGGTGTGAAAATAGCGGAGATATATTCCTGTTCTATATTAATTCTAATAAAAACAATCTTTTTTTTCTGGTTCTGGACATGCTACAGAGCTGAAACTTCACAGGTACACTTTTTAGTCCCCCCAGACACTAAATCCAAAGAAATCTCTTTTTTTTTTTTCAATAATTTTTTCACAAATTGGCTCTCTATCAAAAATGACAATTTTTAAGAACTTTTTTTTGTGTGATTAATAGTCTCTGGGACATGACCCAAAACCCTAGGCACTTTTTAGGGCATTTATTGGGTTTTAGGGCTTCAAAATGGGGTTTTTTGATTACCGAAGTTCGGGTCCCATTGATTTCAATGGGGTTCTGAAATCCGGGCCGAACTTTCTGGAAGTTCTGGTGTTCTGGTCGAACCGAACTTTTGAAAAGATCGATTATCCCTAATTAGAGAGATAGAGGAACTATTTTTGGGCCAGAAGGTTTATAATCCTGATACACCTGCCAGACAACACAGCCAGCTGCACCACTGCAGCAGCAGCAACTTGTTTTTTTCTGTTCAATGGTGGTCCTCGGTCTATTTTTTTAAAACCAGTTTCATAGTTTTTAAACTAGTTTCATGTTTTTTTTTACCTTAAAACAAAACTTTACGCAAAATATTTTGAAAACAATTAATGTTCTTTAACAAAAGAGCATACATTCCACATTAATAATACTACCAAAATTTGTGCGTGCTGTAAGTTGCCATCAGCATTGCTTCTGCTTCTAGCTGGAGGCTGCCATTTTGTTGAAGCCCAAGGCAGTCACCTAATTATTAGAAACACTCCCACGCCTCTGGTTCTCAAAAACTATATGCCACTTTCTTCAATTAAAATATGTACATTTCAAGCCTGGATGGTATTTCTGGCTCACATAGAGAGGAAGGCTGGCAGAAGCTTTACAGTGCTGAAATAGAAAAATAAACTGGTGTCTGAAATTACCATAGGCACCACATTCCCAAATAAGGCATATAACTGAGGAGTTAGATACGGAATTTTAAAGGTGCCACACACAAGATATAATATAAAAAGGATATTTTTATTGTAATTATTAAAATTTTTTAGCAAATAACAACATTTGTAAAATAAATGATCCATACAGTACCGTTGCAATGTGTTCATCTCTACATGTTTCATCAGACTATGGCTTCTTCAGGAGATTTTGCTAGGGTATTGCATAACAGTTCACTAGAAAAAAGCAATAAATTAATATAAAAATACATCAATAAAAAAAATGGTAAATGTTGTTCAAATAAATCTGGGTAATTTAAACCCATAATGTAAATGACCACACGTATTCATGGGTAGACCAGGGGAATCCCCTGACCTTAATTGTTAATGGATGACTATTTGGAATCCAACATCCTATGTTGCACTGGGATATCAATAACCCCAGAGGGGAAAACAGGATCCTAATTGACAAGCCCACCGCCTGAGGGAGGAAGAGACACGCCTTAATTTAATTGACAAAAAAGGGGAAAAGATCATACCTCAAATTGACACAATTTCATAGGAATGATGTTCCAAAGTCTACTTTTGAATCACTATACAAACTTTGTTGATCCAAGAATGAGGTTAGGGATGGGAAGCCAACCAAAGATCTTCCATCGGTACTAACGCTGAAACTAAGATAATAGTAAAGTATTGAGTATAATGTCCCTTTAATGGCATTTCTTTTACCATCAACAAAATAAACTGAATCTTGTTATTATACTTACAATATATTTTTGATGTTTCACCCTCAGGCGGAGCTCCAGCATAAAGCGGTCATGTCCTAGGACACCTTATATTCCCTGACAACCCCCCCCCCTCCCCCAGGCGTCCAATGGCATCGCAGGAGATGCAGATGCAAAACAATTGCCACTGTGTGTGCGTGATCCCCTCTGGAAATGACGTATCGTGTGAAGCGCGATAAGTCCATCGGCGCCATGATGGAAAAGGGAAACTGATGCCCATTGCTGGCGTAGAAAGGAAAACCTGTCAGCCAGACTCAACATCCACTAAAGTGGAACAATTGAATGGTCGTCAGTGGATGTTGGTTCCTACATACAGTGGTACCATGGATAATGAGCGTTGCCACCCTCTAGGAGGAAGTCGGATCACAGTAGCAAAAAGAAGGAATTTGGAGCTTTAGAGAAAACTTAGAGCAATATAATGTACTTTTTTTAGTTCACTTCCTGCAAGATCCCAGTGTCCTTTATGTCCAGGCATCTTGTAAAAGCACACCTGACAGTGCGCTGGGGCTGAGAACGAAAATACTGCCTCTGTCAATTTGTCATGGCTTGGTAGTGCTGTAGGCAGCAATGTCTGGAATCAGCTATGCCCACTGTCGCTGCTCAGGTATGTGCTGACATAGATCTCTAGGCTAGAGAGATGTCAGTGTATTTCTGCCTGACCACTGGTCTTCCAGGTAGGGATGTGGTCCTGCTAATCTGCTATTCTGACATACAGAGGCTTTTGCAAGCTGGGAATAAGGAATACAGTGCCAAAACTACTATTGTTAGTGCTCATCTGTCAGGGAAGACATGTCCATAGTACAGATGGAGTCTCACAGCGTACACATATGTGCATGTGCAGAACAGCAACTGGCCGAGCAGATGTGCATAGTGGTGGGCTTGTAAACACACAGAGGCTCGTACGTGTGCGCACTCATGGTTACTGACCAGGTATGTGACATAACCACTGAATATGTCTCCCTTATGGAAGCCAGTGTTTGTGCTATGAAATGGCAATAAAGGAAACATTCACATATATATATATATATATATATATATATATATATATATATATATATATATATATATACAGATAATGTACACTTAACATGTATGAGTTTGCTATTCATGGGGGTCTGCTATGTTGCATCACTAATGAAACAATTGATACCCCATTACACATTGACACCATTAGGGATGATAGTATCCATTATAGATCTTCTTCACAATTCTTTCACTGTACCTATTTACAAAAATGTTATGTCATCTTCCAACTGTTTTTGATGTTTCTAATATGTTTATCTATAGAGACTGCTAAGGTCATGGTGGTTCAGCCAGTATACTGATGTTACATGGGAATTTTATTAAAGAATCTGTTACATGTATCCTATTCCAGGAAACATAATTGTCTACGGTGAAAACCAAAATTCATATTTTTGTTTACTAATAAAGTGATTCCAAAGCTATTTTTTAATTTAAATAATTATCATTATATACTTGAAAAAATATTGTTTTTTTTCCAAGACATTAAACTTGGCCTATTCCATATGGCACTTAAGGCTTTGATCAGGGTAACACCCCATGTGGCTTGTATTCAGCGGCCCCAGAGGGGTAATGTCCAAACAGTAGGTGTCATCCAGAAATTCTGTTAGGTGCATAAGGTGGATTTTGGTGTTTATTAGGGAGAGTGATCGGCAGTGTGAGGTTTAACCATTGGGATCGGTAGTAAAAGCAGGAGAGGGTCTTTTTCCCCTCCTCCCCACTCCATCTTTGGGTTTGGCAGATCTTGACATTTTGGAGTGCAAGTGGAATTCCTTTGCCAGCAGGAAGGTTACCCATAATAGCCTATATGACCGCTTTAATATCAGTGGTCATCTACATCTGGTAAGCAGATCTATTGTCCTGTGTTTCAGAGTGCTGGTTAAACTCTAGGGTTGATTTATTAAAACTGGAGAGTGCAAAATTTGGTGCAGCTGTGCATGGAAACCAATCAGCTTCTAGACTAATGTCAGGTAAGGCTCCATTCACACTTGTAAGACTCCAAAGTTTTGCCAATTTTGGAGTGCAAATTTGGTCCAACTTTGGGTACGACTTTGGCTTTGACCAGTAAAAATGGACAACTGTCGCACACAAGTTGCATTGTATAACATTCAAGTACAACTTCCATACAAATTCTGAGGATTAACATTGAAGTCTATGGCCCTCAAGTTGCAAAAAAGTCAGACCAAAGTAGTGCATGAACTACTTTGAAGTTGCTGCAACTTTATGTCGCTCATATATAAATGGATATCATTGGAAAACATGGGGAATGACTTGTCATGCAACTTTGATGTCCAAAGTTGCATTACAAATTGCACAAGTGTGAATGAAGCCTAAGTGTTTGGGGGGAGGGGGGGGTGCATTCATAAAAACTTTCCTTTAAAACTACTTTAAGAAAAGGAAAACAATTTTGATGTGGAGGGTCAACTACATTATATGCAAATTTTAACCCAACAAAGGTCATTTTTTTGTAAACATGTTTCTTAAAAATTAGGAAAAAAATATAAAATATAGGGCATGTTAAATTGAGTTCTAAAAATGCCCATCAGTGCTCATCTATTCTTTTCTATGTTTTCGTATTCCATTAAATACTATCTATTCACATTGGTAACATCCTCTGCAATTGTGGCAATTTCTTTATCTAAAATGTATCCCTTGTATGATTTTGGTTTTTAAAACAGCTGTCTGCTCATAATAATCAGTAAAGCAATAAAAACATTTTCTGTAGTCTCATAAACTGCTCCTGTGGGATATTACTAACCCACTATGGGATGGCAGCTGGACCATGAAATCAAACTATTTCTATCAAATTTAAAAAAAAGCTTTGTATACAGCGTAAAACATGGATGCACCTAGAATGCATTGAAGGTGCTTTAAAATGTATGTCAAGGCAACAAAAAAATAAATTAAAAAGCAAAACAAAACATTTCAGTACATTTCTGAAATATATTCACATTTCCCATGCTTCATCCCTGCAAGTACAGAAAAATACCTGATAATCTGGCAGAAATGCGCTCAGCTGATAAGTGCTGTTGTGGGCCAATAACACAGCAATTTTTTGGACTAAGGTATGAGACCTGCCCAGTTGTCTTTTGCTAAATTACTCAAACCATCCCCCTGTTCTAGTTATCACATGATAAAGGCATAGGGCCGGATTTAAAGAAACTGCAGCTTCAGACATCTATGACGTGTTTCAATTTCGCCGCTTTAAAATCAATTAACTTGCGCACTGGCGATTTGGACAGCGGGACAGCAACAATGAATTCCGCCCTCAGCGGTATTCAGTTACGATCGCGTCTTCGCAAATTCGCATACTTATGTCTTTACTTATGTCTTTGTGCTTACAGCAGTTTCACATAGCGTTGTGGTCTAGTGGATTAGTGCACACATCTCGTCTGTAATTCATCCCCCTCTGCTGTAGGTTCGAGGCTTACCATCTCCACCAAACTTTTTTTTTTTCTTTTTTTGTTTATATTTTAAAAATGTAACGGATTACATCATATATATTGCTAAATAATGTTACACCCAGAAGCGCTTGCAAACTTACAACATTTTAAGTGATTTTATGATCTCGTCTGTGTGTCGAATCGATCTTATGATTCCAAGTAGCAAAGGCAAGTCACCAAACCCCTACACCACTTCAGGTCAAGATGAAACCTCACAATTTTACCATGGTCTTCTTCAGAGATTCCATACAATTTTTAGTACTTTAGCTATATGTGCTTTTTAGCCTTAACACACTCCTTTATTTTCACCAAACAGCTCTATTCTGCACAATAGCTAAGTGCTTTGCAACTTCACTGCAGTTAACAACGCCATGGTTTCAAATCCCAACAATCACTACACTTGGGATCTCTTTTCACTCTCATTTATTTTAGAGATTTTTTAAACAATATCGAATTTTGGGGGGGGGGGGTGTGTTCTACCCAAATTTCAAGCACATTAATGGAACCAACACAATTTTGATTTTATGAGTGTGGTCCTAGTTTTCTCGAGATGCAATTCTTTACATATTTACCATGGTTCTTACAATTTCTGGACCAATAAACATAGGTGTCTGATATTGGACTCTCTCCATATTTGAACAACACAGACCCTCATAGTCCAACACTACATTTGCCTCACACCTCAACACAACACTGTCACATCCCTACCCTACATTACAACCCCTCACATCACCAGTACAAGCAGCATGCAAAGTGCAAAGCTCCGGCCTTGGCAGCTTAATGGGCCATACACTAAAGGCCCGTACACACGTACCGATCGTCGGCATACAAACTTCGGTGGACGAAGGATCTGCCGATTGTACGCGTGTTAGTATGGTGCCTCCGACAGATGTCTGCGCACAATCCGCGGACAAAAGTCTTTCTTGCAAACATGAAAATATTTGTATGCCGACACCAGAACGGACGATTGTTCGCCTGTCAGTACACAATTCGGCCGACAGACCGCAGATTTGCAAGACTGGGCATGCTCAGAAAATAGAAAACACAGGGAAAGTTAACCATTACATGACATCACTTCTGCAGTCGGCGGACAAAATTCTTGTGCTGTCCTTGTGCTGTCTTTGCACTTTTCAGCAGACACCGACATCCCAGGGAGAAAAGAGGAACATTTGTAAGCCGACCATCGGTACGTGTGTACGGGGCTTAAGAATTTCTCAAGACTTTTTCCTGTAGACTTAACCAAACCATATAATATGAGGTCAAACCTCAACACTTTCAATTTGTATGCAATCAGGTAGGCCCTTGCACTACATAGAAAAGGTCAATCTGAAGGATAAAGTCTTCTCAAAATCTTAGAGTGTGTATGGCCCTTTTGTCTGTAGGCACCCACCCAAAACAAAAACACATGTTCCGTTCAAAAGTCTTTATTGTTTATGGAATGACAGCATAAGGAGGGATGCAGCAAGCTAATATTGACAGTCTCCAGTCCGTGTACCTTTACAGCGCCAGCCCACGATCTTTGCTCCATGGCTACGGGATACTGATCTCTTCACCAACTTCATGCAGAGTCCAGAATCAATTCTGCACCTCTACCAGCTCATAGGGGACAGGCATGGCCAGGTTTCTGTTCAGCTTCCAAGCCACTTTGGAAGTTCCAGGGTGTTCGTGTTGGTCATCAATGCCGGTTCTGGCCATGTGCCTCACCAAATATCCACTGACCACAAAAGAACACGAGTGGAGTCCATGAAGGTGGGTTTCTACCAGCTACAACTGCAAGCAGTACCACTCCTGGAAAAATAAAACAAAGGATAAGACATTTCATTATGAAAATCACATCTTAATGCCCGTTTGCTTCATTCTGAACTTCATTTATTTTCTACATCACGAGTGAAATAACACATTTTCTGACAACTTACACAAACCAGAAATCATTAATGCAAACCTGTGACGCCAGACAGCCCATCCCCACAGGCTTCTCATGGTACATGCCATGATTCCAAGATGTCCAGATTCTGAAAAATTAGAACACCATAAGATACCAAGCAGCCGTTCATGTTATCAATAACTACACAGGTGGCATAGACACAACTAAACACCTGCCAGCTCTTCTCAGCCCTTTCCACTATTCACAATACCAACATGTTTATGGTTAGAGGTGCATGTTCTTGCTCAAGTAACACAAGTTTAACAATGTTGACTACACTTTATCTACAATGGCAAGTGTCATTGGCAGATGAGAATTACCCTCTGTCTCCCTGTGAGTGGCACAACTAGCACTAACTAGCAAATTAATACACATGCCCTATCTCGACCGGTTACAGTACTTACATGTAAAGTGGCTAGCAACCAGGGTATTCCGGGTGGCCATACCTGCAGCGGTGCTCCGCTGCCTGGGGGCCGCCGGCTGACGGACCTCTGGCTCCCTCTCCTCCGTCAGCTCCCAAGATTCATCCCGGGCAACGCACATGTTGTGCAACACACAGCACGCCAGGATGATCTTGGAAGCCTTTGCAGGAGAGTACAGGAGTTCACCCCCAGGCCGGGCCAAGCAGAGAAACCGGGATTTGAGAAGACCTATGGTCAACTCGATGATACTCCGGCTTCTCCGCAAGGCCCTGTTGTAATTAATTTCTGCTCGGCCCTGGGGGTACCTGATTGGAGCCATCAGCCACGTCAGCTGCGGGTAACCAGCATCCCCTGGCTGGAAAAAAAATATATATACATTAGTTCTTCATATCATGTGACTTTAGATGACTCCTCAAAATGGGAGACAATTATGCATTTTACTAAACAACCTGCTCGTCTGTTTGCAAAAACTCATATGAAACATCTCAACTCTGTCTAACTGCCTAAATCACTAATACAAATGGGAAAAAGGACACACAAAGTGGTGTGTTTGGCCCGTATTTTGTTCCTATTACATTAGCATAGGCATTACTTCTGGAATATATCTTAAACTAGAGTGAGGAAACCAATATTGACTCACTTATGCAAAGTACTTTTGGGATATGGCAATACCATTGGAATCACTTTTATGTTTTGCATGGGTGGCTATAGGATACCATTTACACATTGGTTAACCACCTTCATTTGACTCAAAGACAACTTTGGAAATCTTTCTGTTGTGAGCTGCTAGGCTGATGATCTGGTTGTGTGCAAACAGCCTGCCAACTCATAACACATACATTTTATGTAGGCTTTGCTTAAATCAGGGTGTACACCGATGTAGCCTATTCCTATGTCTATGTAATCTTACAGTTTATGTTGTTGTGACAAAATAATACTTTACCAATAATTCGGGCATTTGGCCCCTTTCAAACTCTTGGTACAGAGTACTGTTTTGTAACATCCTGGAATCATGGCACGACCCTGGGTGACCAGTGTTGGCACTCATTTGGCGTTGTTTGGCGTCACACACCAATTGGACGTTCAGGGAGTGGTACTGCTTGCGGTTCCGGTACTCCATTTCGTGGCTCCTTGGTGGCCTGATGGCTATGTGGGTGCCATCTATTGCTCCTAGGATTTGTGGCATGTGTGCCCGCAGGTAGAAGCCCAACTTCACTTCATTCCACTCATTTTCATTCTGTGGCCAGTGGATAAAATCTGGCACTATATCCACTATGGCATTAATGACCAACATGAACACCCTTGAAACTGTGGGCTGGCTAATGCCCATTATACTTCCAGAAGTGGCTTGGAAGCTGCCACGCCCTAAAATATACAAAGTGGCCAGCAATCTGGCCATGCCAGGCACCGCATGGCCGCGCTGTGTGTCCGCTTCAATTTTGTCTGCTATGAGCTGGTAGAGGTGTAGAATAGTTCCTCGCTCGAGCCGGAACTTCCTCCTGACATCAGAATCCCGCAGCTTGTCCAAATAGATCCTTGGAGCAAAAATGCGTGGCTGGCGAGGTAAGGGCACACGGACTGGAGGTGCTGCTGGAGGTGCTGCTGCAGTTGCTTCCCCAGCACCTGCTTCCCCACCTTCTGCTGCCTCCTGTGCTAGGGCCTCCTCAAACAGGGCACCGATAAATGCCAACATTGCACCATCTAAAGCGTCTGGGATTTCGTTCTCCATTTTGAACGCGCAAATTCGCGAATGCGCAGATATATATAGAAACGGCAGATAATTATCACACCTGTGAGCCAGCTATAAAATGAGCACATGGCCAATATGGCTGCTGGATGTTATAGATGGATGTTTGTTATGTGCTAGCAAGACCCTGTGACCCACAACGTACATTATCTTGAGGTAAGACAATTGTATCTCTCTCTCCCAAAAAAATCAATTAATTCTCCATATATATATATATATATATATGGAGATATGTTTATTTGTGTGTTCTTGCTCACCGTTATTGTTTACTGAAGGAGATAATTTGTACTTATCTTGGGTGTGCTTAAGTTGTCTATGGTGAATCCCCTCAAACCCACAATAGCTTGTGAACCCCTCAAGTGTCTTTTAATCATTGGCAGTTGGCTCCATGTGCATGTGGTTTTGACATATGTTTTCTCATGTTTGTTAAAGGTGTGCAGTCTAGATTTGGCATCTAAACCTGCCCCCTTACCTTCCCAGCTTCCAAAGACACCATTTTTGCTTTCCTGATAACTGTAATTTATTATGTGCACGTATGTAGGTCATGCGATTTCTCATGTATGTTTAATGTTTGCAGCCTCCTTTTGCCAATAAAAGATTACACCACCAGCCCCACCAAGTCTGTTTGTGCCATTAGGTAAGTGTTTGGAGGGCCTCGTGTGATGTTTGACCATATGCGTTTTCTTATGTGTTTTTTTTTTTATTTCTTTGCAGCCTCTTGGGCTCTTTAATACCACCAACACCTCCAACACCACCACCAAGTGTGTTTGTGCCATTAGGTAAGTGTTTGGAGGGCCTCGTGTGATGTTTGACCATATGCGTTTTTTTTATTTCTTTGCAGCCTCTTGGGCTCTTTGACCACCACCACCAACGCGTCTTTTTCACAACAAGCAGTGGCTAGCTTTGGTAAGTGTGTTCTGTAACTGTTTACTAATTATACTGTATATGAAGAGCAATCTGCAAATCATGTTTTTTCTGTTTTATCTTTTGTCATTTCAGATTTAGGCGTTTGGGGCTATTTGCTGCTGCTAGACAGCCAGATTCTCTGCCCACCTCGTGCTCCCATGGCCCCACCCACTGGAAGGCTGAGGAGAAGGGGCAGGGGGGGCAGGGTGGCCAGGGGGGGCAGGGTGGGCAGATCGTCTATCTCTGGTGTGCGGGAGGCTCCAGCTGTATCCAGGAGGGAGTCCACCGTCCCCAGCCCGGAGGAGGAAGCCGGGGGAGGTGTTAACACACCAAGTGGACAAGCTGGCTCTTCTGACAGTAGTCCTGGACAGGGTCCGTCCACCAGAGTTAGCTTGTCCACATTACCCCGGCTTCCCCGTTTCACCCACAATCAGTGCTGTGTCCTGGTCCAGGCCTATATGGCCAGATATGAGGCAATACATGGGACCAGGGCCACGGCTAACTCTGTAACAGAGAAGCACAGATTGTGGGATGAAATCCGGGATGCTGTAAATGCACTGGGTGAACCACCTCGCCACAGTGACAGTGTGCGGAAGAAGGTCAACGACATCTGTGCGTCCGTTCGGAAGAAGCTAATTGCATGGGCTGCGGAGGGACTTTATGACCGACAAGGTCAGCTGGATCAACGTGCAAGAAGTTCTCTCTGGACTTATAAAGTACCTTTTTTGCAGATCATAGGGCCCGATACCATCTTTTCCAGAGAGGACGTAGATTTGGATGCTTTGCGTCAAGGTAGGATATTATCTTGGATGTCAATTGTGTGAGTTGTTTTGAAAAGATGAACTACTATCCTATGTGTGACATGAATAGAATTTGATACTTGACCTTCCAATTGTCCTTTTTTTGTTTTCCCCCGACGGACTCACGGGTGTTGACATCAGTGCTGACCTGGTAGGTCCCATATCGTACTGTGCCAAACAATGTAGATGTATATTTTATTCTTTCCAAGATAGCGCATATTGCTATGTCCTCTTTACAGAAGATCCACAGCAGGGAACACACCCAGTGCAGCAAGGCCTGGAGGAAGGTGTTGGTATGTATAGCAAATTTATCTTTTTTTAGGAATCTTATTAACCCAGTTAACACACATGTTTTTTCTTTAGAAAGAGTGTTGCCTTTTAGATGTTTACCCTGCAAAACACCGTTGACAGCATTAATGGGTGCCGTCATTAGTATTCAGACCAAGCCTTCTTAACCTTTGGGGGGGTTTAGCAAGTGTCCTATGAGCCCAGGAAAGCACTTTAGAATGTTTGGCCTCAATGCTTAATTCCTGAAGCTAGGAGGGAAATCTGGCCATAATCATTACTGCCTAAGGGTATGTACTAAACCTGTTTTGTACTTTCTATTTTTCTAAGAACATCAGGCCCCTCTTGACGTAGCAGCTGGAGTTGGATCAGGAGCTGGCGACGATTCTGCATGCAATGCTGTGGTATGTGATATAAGGGAACAAGGTGCACATGTAACATTTCAATGGTAGTAATGTTTTTGGGCTAGATGTGGCTTACATTGTGTGTGTTAAATTAGTGCTATGACATTCTGACGATGCACCAGCACAACAAGAGTTAGATCTTGAACATCAGGGAATTATGTTATAATTTGGGGTGCCACTAATGCGCCAAAAACATCCAGGACCTTTAAAGTCCGGCCAGTCTTTGATTTTCCAGGTCCAAATTCATGTGTATCGTTTTGTTGGGTTGTCCTGTAGCCAATTGATGGCGAGATTTTAGACAACATACGTAGATGTAGAAAGTCATTGGTGTAGTAACAGATTTACCAAAAGCAGAAACAACCTACCACACCAGGGTTAATTGGGAACAGCTTCATGTCGAAACTTTTTTGCCTTTGTCATATTAGTCCTACCAACATAATATGTACCCATTATCAGAAGTGTTGCTAGCTTGGATAATATTACAACGAACAAGTACTTATTAGAAGCACATCAAACTTTTCTACGTTCTGCTTGGGGTGTTAAGTTGTCAAACTAATCAGAACTATTTAGTCATGATGTTTTATAATGATTTGGTCTATTTCTTCTGATTTTAGGCAGCCTTGGATGCAGCGGGATTGTCCCCTACCCCACCTCGTCCATCTCTGCTGGATGTGGCCGAGAGGCTGCTTGCCGAGTATCGGCTCCAAAATGAGTTAAGGAGGCCTACTCAGCAATCTAGTGAGGTAGTACGGCTGCTAGGGCTCATACAGGAATCTGTAGCAACGATGGTACGGGTTCAACAGGATATGCGTGACAGCTTGGTAAGTTTAGCAGACCAGCATCAACGGGATCGGCAAAGTGTTGACACTCAGGTGCTGGCCACACGCCAAAGCCTGTTTGGAGCTGAAGATGCCCCATTGGCAGAGCCCTCCAAAACATCTCAATCACCTGCCACGTCAGGTTGTGGTAGTGGGAGGGTAATGCCAGTGTTGGCCACTTGGCAGGCAGCTGGGGATGGGACAATTCCTCCTGTAGCCACTCCTAGCACTTCACACTCCGTTCGGACTCCCAGACCCCTCAATGAGCAATCCTCCTGCACAACCTCATTGCGCACTGGTTCCACAATACCCCTTCCACATGACTATATTCCCTCCACACCTTTCTCACTTCACTCCTCCCCAGGCTGTCCCCCTTTATTGTCACCAGCCCGACATGTCGTTAGCCTCCGCACCGTGGCCCACAACATCCAACAATCAAGCACAACTCCCCACACATCTTCACAACCCTTGCACCACCAGCTGCATCAAATAGCCTTGGGGCAGCAGCCACAGCAGCAGCCACAGCCAGAGACGCAGCAGCTACAAAATCTCATGGTAATGGCACACTATCCCCAAATTCTGAGGCTGAGCACAGAGCAGATTGGACTATTGGCCCAAGATTTGATGTCCGGAACATTTCCAGGGTTCACCACACTGCATCAGCAGCAGCCTAATGGACAAAATCTTCTAATAATGGCACACTATACCCAAACTCTAAGGCTGAGCACAGAGCAGATTGGACTATTGGCCGAACATTTGAGTTCCGGAACATTTCCAGTGTTCACCACACTGCATCAGTCACCACCACCTTAATTTGATCTTTGTTTTATTTATTTGTGATATTTGTGTTACTGATTGATACATTGGCCAATTTGTGGGGCCATTTTTTGGTTTAATTTGAGGGTGGCATGATATGATTTCTTATAGTGATTTTTTTGGTGATGCAATAAAATTTTCTGGAAAATGATTAGTTTGTGTTTGATCTTTGTTTTTTGGGGAGTGTTGGTGGCCAAGTAAGGGCCCTGGTTAATGTAGGCATTTCTACACACGTGCTTCTCTATCTCCAAACATATGGCTTCATTGACATTTTCAAAACTCAATGTTCACATAATGACCCAAGAAAAGGTCTCCCTTCAAATGTAGCTTCAAAACAAGTCTCATGGATAACATAAACCAAAGCCAACATGCTAACAATTACAGACCACACCACTCGACTAAACAAATACAACACAAAAGACATTCGATGTGTACACCAAAAAAAATACTTTGGTAAGAAAAGATAATTTTTTTTAATAACACATGTAGGTGTATAAGAAATTTTGAATAAAAAATATATTATTTAAATATATTCTGTAAAAAAAGTAAAAAATGTAACACTTGTGTTGCAACGTGCAACATAACAAATTAAAAAAAAAAACATTATTTCATCGGGGTGCAGTTCCTTACAAATGGCTCCGAAGGGTCCGGATCCACCCCACACAGCTGCTCCAAGAACACAATTCTTTCTCCGCACCACTGTAAATATTCAAGCAGTACCTCGCTGGTGAGGTGGGTGTGCCCTGGGTAGAAAAAGACATGAAAATTAGTTTTATGCAAAATGGTACAAACAAGGATTGTAATTAATGTGCCTCAACAAATATGCTTAGGAGTCTATTGGTTGGCTTTTCTCCACACTCTGAAGCAAATATGCTAAATTGCTGTTGTAAACCTTGAACTCAAACTTTCACAGCAAATTGTTCAAAAGGTTACATAAGATGGCTTGGAATGTTAGTAGCAGTTCCATCAAAGCTAAGTAAAAGGCTTTTCTTCATGTCAACACAACCAATCATTTTGAAGAATGTAAGGTGTTGTGTTCAATTGGTCAACACGATACATGTGCATACATTTATCTCTATCACCATTGGAATTTGTGTAGTGTTCTCTCTCCCTCTTACGGTCTATAGATTGAACCTGACACATAGTAGAGACTCACCCTTTGGAATTCGGAGGACCATTTGTGGCCGGGGTAGATGCCTCTCCTCCCCAGATCCCCTTTGCTCCATCCCCGATCCCCTTTGCTCCATCACAGCTGTGTTAAGAGAGAATAAAAAGTTTCTCAACAAATGGACTCACGCTAACTGTAGGTTACGCAGTCATGAAAACGCTCTAACACCCACTCCTTCCCCCTCCACACTTCCCTGAAAGTTTTATTTAGACATTGATACGGTGGTGATGCAGATTTGTACAGTGCAAGCTTCATTCTTCTGGGTGAAGCTTGTAGCGTTAAGGATACGTACTCCCTGCTTTTGTGCTGATTGTGTTTCTCAGATGTTTTTTTGTGCCTCAGCCCTGCCTGTTCTAAGTGTTGGGAACATATCATTTTTGGATGGCTGTGGAAAACTAATCAGGTTAGACTTACCCTCTCTAGCTTTTTGGGGACGAGAGAAATCATGATCCTCCTCTTTACATGGCCCCTGTACACCCCTCTAGGCACCTCCCTCCTGTTGGTTGACCCCACAGCAGGCAGCTTGCTATGGAGGCACATGAGATGAAGCCAAGCACCCTGTGCCTGTTCAGGCACTAGGCTGTGAGCCAGCCTTGCCCCCCTCCCTTCCGATGGTCTCAATGATTAGGAGTGACAGCATCAGGAGGCAATATTGGCATGTTGTCACCTCAGCTAAGGAGGAGGGGGAGTCTGTTCCAGACAAGTATTTGTGCAAAATTTTGGACAGTAATAAAATGGTCCCGGTAAGTCTTAGGGGGAATATGCACACCTATCACTTGGAATACTAATGCATAGAATGCATTCACATAAAGAACCTGCTGCCTTTAGAACAACTTGAAGCCTGATCAGGGACATACACAGGTAGCATTTCTCCACTTACTAAGTAGACACATTACTGCAAAAGCACACAACTTACCATCAACAATGTTTTCTGGGCCCCCAGAACCTGATGGTATTGGCTCAGGAGAAGCTGCACAAAAATAACACAAATTGTGAACTGGAATGTGGTACATTACCGGGGAAGAGTATTTCTGAAAGGTTGAGAAACACGCATTTTCAGTGTTGACTAAATCAGGACATGAGTAAATTAACATGGCTCCAAATAATTTAGAAGTACAAAGCACACCATTTCCAATGTAGAGAAACTAACACCAATTTAGAAGAGGGTGGCTTGAGAAAGCTTAAAAATAATAACATGTCCTGTAATGCTCCCCAATACCACCTTCCAAACATGAAGGTTAAGCAAGAGTGTTTCATGACCAACCTTCCTGTCACATATAGCAAAACTGCACTTGCTTTGACTCCAACTTAGATTATCCTAGATACACATCATCCTAGCACACACAATACATGTGATAATCTAATTTTATGTACTTACAGAATAGTTCAGGGGAGCCAAAAACATTGGTGGAGTCATCCGCCTCCACCCCTGGAGTGGGGGAGGATGGGGGAGACCCTTCATGGGGGGATGGAGTCGTATCTCCTAGAAACACAAAGACACGAATACAATCCTTGAACAAAAGCTATTTAATAAAGGCACACAGAAAGTAGTCCCGAAACATTGAAGGTAGTAGTTACAGTGGACTGGGTAAGCAGCGGCCCCTCTTCCCCAGTCCTCCACAACAAACATCCTCAATGTCAGCTGCTACATAACCCCAATGGCAAAATATATATATTACAGCCCTTATATTTCCCAGGGCACATTGAACACACAAACACATGTAGAATACTTACTTCCCATTTGAGGAGAGCCCAGGTCCTCCTCATTGCTCGAACAATTGGACACTTCTTGGGCAGCTTCGTCCTCCTGCCCCGGATCCAGGCGACTTGGCCCTGCCTGAGGCTCCTCTCTTGCTGAAGCGACATCAACCACAAAAGAAAACAAAACAAACAATCATTCCTCCAAGTTAGACCTAATACACAACACACCAGCACATCCACATTACTTACAGTGGGCCTGAGAAGGCTGAGCCTCCACATCCTCATCACTGGTTTCTAAAAAAAAAAGAAAAACATTATATATTATTTATGGACACAAATAGGCAGTAACCTCTCATCATGCTAGCACCATACTCAATGCCCCTACAATTCAGAACATAGAAGTGCACTTACACCAATGAGATGCATTGACCATGTTTTAAAACAGGAGGGCACCATGCAAATTAGGCGGTCGCCTAAGGCCTCGCACCTACAGGGGCCTTGCGGCCAGTGGCGGAGCAACAACATTTAGAAGGGTGCAGTCAGGGAAATCGCACAAGTAAAAGATTGCTTTCAATCCTCGGATCTAAAAGTTGCAGCAGTGTGCTGCAGTCCCTTCACTGCGTCTGCCAGGTGTCTGTTGTCTGCTGACACTTACCCCTCCTTCTCTGACTGGGGATTGGCCATCTGATCATGTTATCCTAAGATGTTGAGGAATCGGTAGGTGTGTACCTGCACCAGTAGGAAGTGACTGCCCGGTCAACTCACTCTGCTATCATCGGTTGTTGCTCTGGGAGGAGAGCTCTGCCCTGGACCCGGAACATACAGGTAACCAGGCCCAGACTTGATATTTTGCAGGCTGGTCATAGATTTGTGGTGTCTACTATGCAAAGGGGGTGAGTAGCCCCAGGGAAGTTGGAAGAGTCCGAAAATGGTTGGTGGAGGAGGAGGAGAAGAAGGCCCTGGGTGGCTGGGGGACAAGGAGAGGGCCCCTGGGTGTTTTCTAGAGGAGGAAAGACCCCCAATGACGCCAGAGTCAGTTGCCAGGGAAGAGAGTGGAGCTGAGCAAGTCCTGCATATCTGACATGACAGCCAAACATGGTGGAGATGGAGCCCTTTGCCCTACACAATGACAGCACCCGAGGTGGAAGGTGAGGGGTAGCGGGTCTTTGACATTATATAGCATATGGACTCTGTCCATTATTGGTAGTTTTGTTTGGAGTTGTCCTTTAGATGTTTAACTCTGTTGTTTTTTCCCCCGAGCTGTGAGGGACTGAGGTATGACAGCCCACTATGCTGGGACTTATAGTGCCCTAGAATGTGGAGGACTGAGGAATCCTTAGTCCCTAACAGAGGGCACTACAAGTCTTAGCATAGCAGGCAGTAGTTCCTCAGTCCCCTACAGAGAGCAGTACAAGTCCAAGCAGGTAGCCTTCTGCAGTGGGACTTGTTGTGCCCTTGACTGTGGTGGACTGAGGAAGGGAAGTG